>NC_031973.2:300000-452500 GCF_001858045.2 Oreochromis niloticus
TGCTGGTCATCATTTTGATTGGTTTTCACTAAAAAAATCCTTAACTTTGGGAAGTCTTTCGAGTCTTTGGCACACTCAAAATGTTGGGCACAAAATATGGGATGATGGATGAGGGATGGAGATGCTGTGCAATCCACACTAAGTGGACACTTGGTCACCGTAGGTCAGTCACAGCTTCAAAATTCCAGACTTTGAATGAACTCCAGACATTTTACTGCATAGTTCATAAACAAATGATAAATAGTTTAAACCTGTCTGTATAATTCTGCAGCAGTCAATGCTGTTTTTTTATTAATCTCCTTAAATTAAAGTTAAAAGTCAGAAATATATTTGCATCGTGTCTTCGGCCTTGGTTAAGTTGTGGTGGTGTACGGAGTGCAGGATGCGTGATGCACAATACATGAAAATATTTTGACCCTGCTGCTCTGATACTGGAGACTTTTTGCAACATCTACTATTTTATCGTATGAAAACTAAAAATGAAATCTGAAATGATTCTTGACTCTTTGCTGGTAAAAGTTCATCTGGGCAGCTACGAGGAAAAAACAATCAGTGTTGATAAGAGTTTATCGGCTTCAATCAGTGGCAGCTGGTGATTATTTACCTGCATGGTTCTGCAGGCAGTGAGGAGATATCAGTGTTGTTATCTAGCTTAGTGCATTAAGCTTTGACACCAGCTTCGAAAGACTTTTACATCACTGTTTCCCAGTTTTGAGCCGATAAAATCTCAAAGCACAAAAATAAATTTGAAGAAAAAAATCAGACAGCGGCTTATATAGCTCTGAATATGTAATTACTGTACTGAGCGTCATCATCAAACTAAAAATACCTGGTCCGAGTTGTGTGAAAACACAGCTTTGAAAAACTGTGATCAAACATGCCCTGAGTTTGATGGTGAGACGGTAAAAACATGCAGCTTTTGTAGTGTTTGATGACGGTGACGTGGCCACAAAGCTTTGTTTCATATTCATGATGCTTGTAAATGTGCTTGGTGATGAATTACTGAGGCTCGCCTTTAGTTAATCTTACAATGTACCGAACAAACAGATGTGAATGTCTGTGTGGGCGAAGAATAAACCTGAACCTGACTGAGCAAATGGGTAAAATAACTTACTGGAAGATTCTTTGACTTCAGCACAATCAAACCTGCTGAGAATAAAAGTCGTTGCTTATGTCTTCAATACTGTTATGCACTGATTCTCTAGTTTTGTATATTGTGATTTCTTTGGCCCTACTGGGACTAGTGTTGCCATACAGTTTGTAACAGAGTGAGTATTACAGCAGGACAGCAGAGATAGCTTTTATAATATTTTAAACCTAAACTGTAATTTCTTTGGGTAACTTGCTGCCACACAGTTGTACACCATGAAAAATTGTGTTTAAAAATCTTCTGGCTCCTCCATGTGGGGTTTACATTATCTGTACATCATCTGTCTCCATTAGAGGGGGGGATTGATCCAAATATTAATAATATTAATACTAATGCTAGTATTGATATCATAAAAATGATGGAGTGGTAGATTTGCTTCTGTCCTCTAAGTTAGTCTCTGTTCCCGTGACCCACGTTTCATGTCTCTATGTTCCCGATGTCTCCCCAGTCACTGTGTTAAGCTTGCGTGTCTTGAGTTTCAGTTTGTGTATTTCCTGTTTTATTCTGATAGTTCCTTGTCCTGTGTTTAGTGTATTCAGTTTTGCTTCCTCCTGGTCTCATTATGTCAGATAAGTCGCAGCTGTGTTTCCCCCGTTTCCCATTCCCTCATTACTCCCTTCTGTATTTAAACCCTGTGTTTTCCTCCTTTTGTTGTTCACCCTCGTTGCTGTGTTGTTCTTCTGTGCTATTAGTAATTTCCTAGTTTGAGTTCTGTGTTTTTAGTTGTTAGCTTGGGTTTTTTTTAGGTTTTTTGTATGGATATTTTGATACCTCCCTTGGTTCATTCCTTTGTTTTTATTCCTGCATTTGGGTCCTACATCCTGCCTGCCACACAGCTAATCATGACAGTGTTGAAATATTAAAAATTTTGAAATCCATGTTAAAATGTAAAATAATAATGGTTAAAGTATTTAGAAAGGAATCCTCTTTTAGTCTCTTGGAAAACACATTTCTCAGCTTGTTGTCCATCCCATCATTCCTCACGATTCCTCACAGGATGACACGTAAACAATGAAATATATGAAAAAACTAGATCTCCGCTGGTAATACTAGTCCCATACAAACAGGGTTAGTTCTTTGTGGATGGATGATTCAGACACCATGAGTTTGTTTTGAGCACCTGTTCATTTATATGGTTACAAAGTTGCACTCTTTTCTTGGTGCAGAGACTGTGTGCAAAGTCATCTAACCTCACTGAGCCTGGCATCAGTGATCTTTATGACTTTTATTTCAGCCTTCCGATTGTGATCAAACTATAAAGTAAATGCGACGCACATAAAAAGGTTAAAAGCAGTTTAAAACTGCAGCGAGAAGGTGGGAGGTGATCCAGGGCAGTTGCTTCTAATTTCACTTGTGGTCCTGCAGAGGGAAAAACGAAGCAGAAGGTTTAAAGGCTGCAGATGCAGCGTGACAGTCAGGATGATGGACGGCTGGATGCTTTCACAGAAACTCCCTTTATTCAATTTTAATGTGTTTGTCTGAAGATGGAGCAGGGCCTCCTACTCTCTGCTATGAGGAATACATAGAAATTAAGTTTGACTTAAGGACAGTTAGGTTAAAACACAGAGGTCGGATCTTTTGCTACCAGGGAAACCAGACTGGCCTTCTCTGTGTGATTTGCCAATGCCACTTGTCCACTCATTCACCCTTGATACAGAAAAAATAACATGTGAAGGAGAGAGAGGATGATGGAGGTTTAACAGAGGAGGATATGAGGAAGGAAGAGAAGGAAGGAGGATACAGGAGAAATCGAGGAAAGGCACAGAGGTGGTGAAGATAACAGTATCCCAATACGAGTGTTCCTGTGGGGACTTTTCAAATGTGAGGCACGTCTCAAACCTTGGTGTGCAGAGGTGTTTGAGAACAGCAGTACCTGTCTGCTTATCAAGTGCCAGAATCTGTAGTTCCTCTAACATGGAATCCCAGATTAAAATGTCCAGCTTTAATGGTCAAAGGAGTTTGCAAAGAAGTTTGCAAAGAAAAGCGTCTGGACTTCTTTGAGTTGCTTGAAGACGTTTCACCTCTCATCCGAGTTCCATTCTTTGCAAACTCCTTTGACTACGATGACCTGGATGACTGAGAACCTTCACAGACATACGTCCAGCTTTAATATGCATGTTTACATCCTCCTACAGAACGTGTGCAATTCTTTGATCACTTGATTAACAGGTGTGCCGACAAACGGGCTAAATGGACTGGTACTTATACAGCACTGGAATAGAAACGTGCGCTCTATCATTTGTAGCACATTTATAGCACAATAATATAAAGAAACAGGTACGACACAGGTGAAACTAACTACATCAGATGCAAGACTGCGAGAAGAACAATTGCCAAAATAAGACAGGAAGAAACAACTGAATGGAGAGACAGGATCAACCTGACCAAAACACAAACACAGAGACAAAGACTAAGACAGACACACACATGGAAGGGAGGCAGGAGTAATCAGGTTTACAGAAACCAGACAGAAACCAAGAACTGCTGCTACAAGAAAGTAGGAAACCAGAAACAAAGGATTCTAAGGAATCCTTCAGAGTCCATCACAGAGAACTGAATCTAACCAAACAACACAAAACCAAAAATCCAAAGCTAGAGAAAACTCAAACCCCTGAGTTTAAAACACATGAACCATGGCAAGTATTTTCATATCCATGAAGCTTATGTGTAAGTTCAATAAGGAAGATCTGGATTCACTCACCTGTCTGCTTTCCCAGGTGTCTGGCTGCTTTTCTGTTCTTTTACATCACTTCCACTTTCCCACACTGTAAACCTCAACCGCAAACCTGCCGTTGTCCAATCATCTTCCTGCCCACCTCCTTTAAACCAATCAGTCTCCGCTCTGCATACTTTCAATCTCACTGCTCATCTCTCATTCTCCTTGCAGCCCAACTCCTCCCCATATCAGCCTCATGCAGTCACTCCATCCAAGCCCCCATCTTATCTTCAGCACCACCAGCGTCTAGACTCCGGGAGGGGTTCTGCCCCAATTTCCATCACTGCTGGGATTTCATTCTGCTGTGATGAGCCATCAGAGTCAGAATTGCCAAATAGCATGACTGAATTTTCTATGTCAATAAAAAATGTTCAGTTCCTTCTAATGATCTGTCCTCATTGAAATATATTGTATATTTAGTGACTTTAGTTACAGCCTCCATCCGACTTTCTTAGCGTGCATTGCTTCAGCTGCCTTGCAGCCCAGATTGCAGATTGATTCATCGTTTTGCAGCCATCCTGCTTGGACATGTGCCACATCAGCGGTCCAGAAAGCAGTGTGGGTGATGCTTTGTAAAGAGCACCTCGTTCTTCAGTTCATTCTCATGATTTTCTGTGGTGGCTTCCTAGTTTGTTACCTTTTCTTTCTCCTGTTACTCGTTGAGTGTTACTCTGGGCACTGGGACTGCTCAGTTGGTTTGGAAGGCTGACTGGTTTGTGTTTACTGCAAACCTCATTAAGTTTGGTATGAACATAAACTACAGTAGGTCTGTATATTTGATGAGAGTTAGAATCGACACTCTGTCTCTCTGACACCAGGTCTCAGCATTTCCTGGGTTTCTCTTGCTTTTCCACACGCTGCCACTCATCCATGTATACATCACACTGCCGATCAGCTGGAGAACACATCCTCTATATTTATGTTTTTGTAAATAAACCAGACTCTGACAAATGCACCTGTTTGATTTATGAGTACATCTTCTTAAACCAAGCACCGAGCATCGGCTCATTACGTGGTTCTTCGCCCTCTTGTCCACTTGTGGTCACTTCTAGCTTGAACAACATTGGACTGAAGCAAAAACCCGATAACTGAGAAGGTCGGTGACATCATAGTGGCTACAGTATTTTATTTCAGTATTTTGTAGTGTGTAGCTACAGGCAGATGACCAGCAGCAGGAAGCAAGAACACAAACAATCCTTGTTATCCTTGCTTCATTAGGAGCCCAGCTCTGTTTTTGCTCCAGAATCACTGCGAGAGGATCTAATGGTAAGAATCTAAACATCTGCAATGGCTAAAACTTTTGCACAGCACTGGACAGTATACAACATGCTTACAACAAATGAAGAGTATCATTAAATATTAATGTGCTTGCTCATAAAGGGTCATATGATTCGAGTTTTGCAAAGATGGAGAGTAGAGCGAAGGATTGTATTAGCCTGGTGTGTCGTGTTCAGTTTCTCTGATGCTGCTGTTGGTGCGAAGCTTTCACCGGCTCAGTTTCTGCTTTCCTGACAGATTATCTGGACCCTGAAGCTCCTCAGAAACACGCTCTTTATGTTTTCATATGGTAATGACTCTACAGAACTTTGTCAATATTTGACTTTATGTAACCTTAAGATTGTTTTGGTTCAGTCAAATGAAAGCAAGCGCATGGTGTTCGGCTTGTGAGTGATCTGAGAGGTGCTTACGATCAGTCAAATCAGTTCAGGGCTTTACAGACGACTGAGGAGTCGATAATAAGACACAAAAAAACACTTTAAAATCACAAATCCCCTTTGAGGTTTGAGGAAGGTCATTCGGTATAAAACTCTTGGAATGCTTCTGACAAAGGAGCAGCTGAAAGAAGCTTCAATCAGTTTAAAAGAGAAAGCATCACAGTAAACTGTATTTATAGGAAGTGCAGTAACAGAAATACAATTGATAAAAATCATAATGATAATGAAAAAATAATGTAATGATAGATAATATACATTAAGTCTTTTAGGCATATTTCAGGCCTGCTTACAAAACTGAATGACTGGATGAGAATAAGTTCGTGTCAGTGCTTTCTGCCTGTGCAGCTGCTCCTGGAAAAACCTGGAAACTCTTCTAAAGGTCATCACACCTGTCGGGGCGCTGAGTCTGTGACCCAGCATTTTGAGTTTGTTTTGTATTTTTGATTATTTGTGATGTATCAGAGAAATGTTAAGTTCTAGTGTTTATTATTAGTATGTCTTAGTTAGGTTTTAATCTAATTAGATTGCTTCCTTGTTTAGGCGTCATTTCCTGTTTCCTGTGTAAGTCTGTCTTGTCCTCTATGTATGTCTCTTAGTTACGTCCATGCCTCGTCTTCCTTATCTGTTCCCATGTTCCTCTCCTTGTGTTCCTCCCCAGTCTGTCATGTGTTTCATGTCTGCGTTTTCCACGTTTGTCAAGCTCGTGTTGTCACAGTCTTTGTCTCATTACATTTCCTGTTTCATTTTTGACAGTCTCATGTTTCCATGTTTGGTGTGTTTACTTTAGCTTCCCTTGTGATGTCATGTTCATTTGTTTCAGCTGTGTTCCCCATGTGTTTCCACTTCCCTCATTACTCTTCTGTGTATTTAGGTCCTCTGTCTCCCTTTGTTCAGTGTTGGGTTCAGTGTTTAGGTTCATGTTCACGTCATAGTTTTCATGTCTAGTTCTAGCTGTCCCCAGTTTAGTTTATCATTTAGTCTTTGCCTCTTCTTGCCTTTGTTTTATTTGATGATATCAGCCTAAATAAACGGCTCTTTTTTTGTTATACTTCAGTTTTGCCTCACATGTGTTTTGTCTTTGTGTCCACACCACAACACACCACCTGCACAGCAGTGGCAAAACCACATCTTTGCTGCTATACACTAAGGCAGTGTTTCCCAACCACTGTGCTGCGGCACACAGGTGTGCCGTGGAAGTTTATCTGGTTCCACCTGATTAGCACTGAGTGACGGGCAGAACAATTTCATTCTCTTCCACTAGAGGGCAGTACAACTACCTGCACTAATTAAATGGGTTGCCAACTGCCAGTAAAACAGAAGAAGACAAAGAAGAAACGGCATAACAGTCATGTGCCGTTTCTCAATTCTCAAGTACGTGAGTACGTACTCGCGTTCTCGGCGAGTACGCACAGGAGTACAGACTCGCCGAGAACGCGAGTACATACTCACGTACTTGAGAATTGAGAAACGGCCTTTGTCTGAGTTTCGGACGAAATGCATTCTGGGATATTTAGCTGTACCAAGTCCACACAAGTCACCACCGATGCATGCTCAATAAAACGGGCGGAGCGAGAACACATCCGGGACTTTTTCGCGTTCTCGGTTTGATGCGTACTTCGAATTGGAACAGTACTTGGTCTCCGACTGATGACGTATCACGAGTACACGAGAACGCAAGTACGCACAAGTACGCATATTGAGTAACGGCATCGCTGTGAGATGACGCAGCGCGTAGTAGCAATAGATAAATATTTGAAAAGAAAAAGTAGTCAATCTGACCGAGATGAAGGCCCTAGCATGAGTAGTGGTATACTGGGGACAAACCAAACCTATACCTGGTGCGCAGGGAAAAATTATCAATATGCTTTTTGTGACATTTTTGTTTGGTGGTCTGCCGTGTGATTTTTCTAATGTGAAATATGTGCCATGGCTCCAAATGTTTGGGAAACATTGTACTAAGGTGTAACAACTTATCAAATGTCACCTTTTATGGGGAAATAGTTAAAAAGAAAAACACACAATAAACAATGTGTCCTACTCAGTGGATGTAACAATGCAGTGAAACCACAAAACACCCACAATAAGACTACAAATTAGATCCAGTGAAGAAAGTAAGGTTGAAATGAAATAATGGCTGTAAGACGAGCTCAGTCTGAAAAGCACTAACCTGCAAGTTTGATAAGAGTCTGCACAGTGGAAGGAGAGCAAAACAAGCCATAAAGTTTCAAGCCTAAATTATCGGGTGTAATTTCCACTCACAAAACAGTCCCTGTACTAAGTGATCGCGCTGCCCAGCAAGAGGAAAAACTCCACAGTGAGTCAGCGCTTTGTCCTCTGGAAGTTCAGAGATTTGTGTTTAATTTCCCTGAAACTGAGGATATGTGTCTGAGGGAGGACGGCTCACTGAGTTACTGCCGTTTGTTGCACCTCATCAGTGCACTCGTTTGTACTTTATTTTGTAACTGTGGTAAAAAATAAAATAAAGTGCAGTTTTAGGTGGAAAACCATCGGAAAGCATATCTGTCTGTCGGTGAGTCGCAGATGTACAGCCTGCAATATATTTTTGTATCCACTGCAGTGTTCACACGTGCAGGAAGCAAATCTGTCAAACTTTCTGTGACGACGCTTTGTCTTTATTTGACTTGTTAGTGACAGTGGGATTGAGTCGTAGTAATCACTGCTATTATTCCTTCCCAGTGTTCTTGCAGGTTCTTAAATGCTTCATTTAGTAAATTGTACTTTTAAAAAAATGCTGCACAACACAAACAAATCGGTGTCCTCGCGCGCTGCTATTCATCCTGCAAATGAACAATTCAGCAAATGAATAGCAGCGGTTCTTTTCATCAGGCCTCCGGTTCGATCAGTTCCCACATTGTGAAAATATCTTTAAAAGCTGAGCAGGTTTTACTCAAAATACTTTTTTAAAACTTCAAAATGGGCACGTGTACCTCTAAAACCAGGACAATCACGGACGATACACTTCCAGATGAACGTGATGAAAGTGTCAGCATGCTGTCAGTCACACAGATGTCAATGACTTTTTAAAAGATGGATGTCATAAAAAGCAGCAGAAGATTTGTTAAAGGTTTGCAGATATTTGAAGATAGAGTTATGTTTAGTATATCAGATTTTGGCTGTAACGTCCAAGTCTGTGAACAACTGAAGGGAACGCAGACGGTGTTCAAACCATATCCAGACTATCCACGACTCCCGTGGATTTCATGTGGATTTGACTCTGAGTAAACATATTCAGAGCTAATTGAACTCTGACCAGCTGTTCCACCTCTGAGTTAATCGGCGCAGAGTTTAGAGTCAGACTCAGAAGCATGAGGTATAAGCTTCTGTAACATAGAGCAGGTTTATTGAACTTTATTGGATTTCTCATTTGTGTTTCTCTGTGGATCATAACTCGGAGATCCTGGGTTCAAATCATGAACCGATCGTTCCCGTCAAAGCGCGTAAGGACAGCACCTCCACAGTGTCATCAGTCAAATAGGTGAGTGGGCGCAGGTGAAGGGGTGGAAATATGAAATTCGTTCTCATCTTGGGAAGCACAGCAGGAATCATGTGTTGTCTGTGAAGGTTCTCAGTCATCCAGGTCATCGCAGTCTACGGAGCCTTCCAAGCTTCTCGAGCTCCTCAGACCATCAACATGTGTTCAGAAGTTTCTACAACAGATGAATGAATTTGGACTGAACTTCATTTTGATGCAACAAACTTTATTCGACTGTTTTTTTCACGTATTTCTTCACTTTATTTTAATCTTCATGCAGCAGCTTGAATTGTATTATTGCTGCGTGTGGGTCTTTGTATCTTGTAATTAGTTTGGGTTTTGCTGGGTTTTCTGTTATTTCTTTCTTTGCGTTTCTTTTCACTGCTTATTTTGTTATTTTTATAAATGTAGGATTTATTTATACTTTTTTTTTCGGTCAGTTGATTGGCCCTTTCGCTCTTTTCCACTTGTCTCTCTGGGTAATCAGGGTTCAATCCAGAGTCGCCCAGTTACCACAGTAGCAGTTTTTTTTTTTCTGGTGGAAACCAGTGAAGTCAGATAATATCAGCCTCTGATTTAGGACCTGAAATCAGGCTTTGAATAAGCTGAATACATCATGAGGAATATATTCACTCTGGTCTGTCACTCTCCTTTCCCTTTTCTGTGCAGCCTTCATGCGGCTGCTCTTCCTTCGAGGTTTGCTTGGACCGTACTTCATGCCGGAGCACAGACAGTCTTTTTAAAGCAGTGTCGTTACAGCCGGCTGTGTATGCAGACCTCTGTGACTAATGCTGTGTGTCCAGGAGGAGGGCAGCTCTTACAGTGCAGTGCTCTGTACATGCCACTGCTGTCTGTGTTTGTGAGGAGCTACTGAGGCAGATAATGGGTAGAACACAGACAGAAGGAGACTAAACAGGTAATTGAATTGAATAAAGAATGAGGTAGAGACAGAGAGGCGAGGCAGAAGAAGAAGAAATAGGAGCTAGAGGAGCAAGAGAGTTAGATTTGGACAGAAAATCACTATTAGCCTCTCATCTGAGCATCATGTAGGTTTCTGTGTTTTATTATCAAAGAATGGAGCCTGTTGTATTCATTTTTTTACTCTTTGGTTATTAATTTAGTCCCATTTGTGTGGAAGGTCAGCGGTTTCAAGCACGGAGAGAAATTCTAAACTGGTGAATTAACCAAAGAACAAGTGATTGTGATTTAAAAAATGAGAACACTTTATATTAGGCTACAAATAACCAAATTAACCAGTAATGAGATGCTTATTAACATAGATATTAGCCTTCTGGCACTTCATAAATCATCATAAACCACTTATTGCTCTGTAGCTCATAAATCTACAGTCAACTCCTGAATTTCTCCTATTTTTCACAATGAGTTTAGAAATATTTATTATGAGTGTTATTGCTCTTACGCTACTATCTGTGCCTCTTTTATTTGATATACTGGAATATTTTCAAAGAGTCTGTGCATCACTGTAGAGCCTGCACACTTACTGTGAGCCAGGCGCTGTTCAGACCCACGTAAATATTAGTGACTGTCCTAAAATTAATCATCCCCACCTCCCTGGATTACAGCGGTCTAATCTACCACTGGTGGGACACCAAGAGATTATCAAGGCCTTCCCCGAGCTGCACATGAAACATCTCACCAATGAGGAATCTGGGAGATACCTGAACCACCTCAACCATCTCCTATACAGTAGTTGGTGACTGATGGAGCTCTCCAGCCTGTCTCTGAGGGGGACCACACAACATTTGGAGGAAACTCATTCCTGCTGCCTGCATCAGCGACGTCGTTGATTCTGTCACAAACACTACCCAGAGCTTATGGCGATAGGTGAGAGGAGGAAAGCACATTGACCGGTGACTGAACCGTTTCATTTTCACCCTCTGGCTTCTTTTCAGTCGCACAGCATCCAGAACAAGAACAACAGTAAATCCATCAATCGTAGCTCCCTCCTTCCATCACTCATAAACAAGATCCAAAGGTACCTGAACTCCTCTATTTGGAAGAGCACATCATGCCCAGTGTTTTAGCCACAAAACACAAAAGTATTTGGTTGAATATTTATACTGTAGGTTCACTGAGTGGATGTACAGAGCAGAAGGGACAAAGTGTGATGTGGCACAGCCTCGTGGTTAAGATTTTGTTTCCACAGTGGAAATGAAGGAGGAAAGTCATATGTACCACCTGCCACACATTTTAGCCGGTTAAATTCAATTAGTGTTAAATACTTTGGGAAAATCACAACACTTATACAGAGAAAGCTGTTTTTCTCTGCTCGCCTCTAATCTCTTTGATATCTTCATTTCATGTCGTGAATATGCACGAAACAAGTGTGAGCAAAGAGAGAAACAAAAAAAGGGAAGGTGGAGGTGTAGAGTTAGCGGGGGAAGAAGAATGAGGTAATAAGTAGTTGCAGTGTTATCAATACGTGTCCAGCTGACCGCCCGGCGCACCGAGCTGTGGTAATTTCTCAGACGATTCATGCTTTTAGGCGGCCGTGTGAAGAGACTCGGCTTCAGAGTGGGTGTTAATCTCCGAGGCAATGCAGCCAGCGAGTTCTCCTTATCTCTCTCTGAATGTTTCACCTCAACATTACCACACAGCATCTCTGTAGAAGCAGCAAGCTGTGTATGCATGCTCTGAGGTCACAGTACAGAGAGGGAAATATATTTAACACTACCTTACATGTTGCATAAAAAGAAGTAAAGGATGTGACGGTTGGAGTTGGGTTGTGGCTTGCTGGTGCATTACCGTATTTGGTTGCTGACTTGATTAAACCCTTTGGGTCTTTTGTTAAATGTGAAAAACTTAAGAAATTGAGCTTGAATTATGGAGGTGGAATAACTAAGCAAAGAGAAATTATGTATGCAAATAGATGTGTTGTGCACCAGACATTTTTATGAGCACATAACGCCTGTAAGGGTTTGAATCTTTCAGGCAACTCAAAGCTAAACTGAATCACTCTCAGAGCAGGCTTTCTTTTTGCTCCAGAACAGACTCATACTGCCAAATATTAATGACTACAGACTGTAACGGCTCAGACCGAAGTGAGACGTCTGGCCTCACAGCTTATGGTGTTTCATGTAAATAAAGGTTTGGGGCAAAAACCTCACTGATAGCATTACTCAGAGCAGGTCACCAATGGGACGGGACCTCTGTTTGTCATGCATCGCTGTTTCTGATGGATTTGTATTGGCAGGTAGAGTGGCAGGTAATATACCTGAGCAAACCCACGGCAGCAACATGCATGTGTGGGAATCACTGCAGGACTAAATGAAATTTAAAGGCCTTGTTCTGTGTTTAAATCTACGCTGTGAGCTTGTTGTAATCCTACACCTGATGATCCAGTTCTGGATCATCCAGTTTCTATGATGATCCAGAACCATCATAGAAACCACACGTTGTGTCCATGCAGCCCATAACTATTGTGATTGGCCTCTTCAGTGCTCTTGATTGTGTTGATTGACTGATTGAGAATACTAATCATCGCCACAGTATATGGAGTGTGTGCACAAAGACGTGCACAAACGTGAGGGACAAAGGTCACAGGTAATTAACGTGTAATGAACCACACTAAATCCTGACTGTAGATCCCAGCGTCGGAGCTGCAGAAGCCTAAAACCAGCTGAACCCTAATCAGCGGCTTAAAGAACACACCTGTTTAGTTTCGTCTGTGAGTAACTGTGTGACCAATCACTTGGCAGATGGTGACTGGGCAGCCTTCTATATTCTCCACCCATGTTTCAGGTGTTTGGTTCAGTAACCTCGATAATGAATATTATCGAGCTGCTGTCCGCTCCTCATCGACTGATGATTCAGTGCTGACTCTTTCCTGAGGCTTTGAGCTCGACTGAACTTTGAAAAACACTCCGGAAGTTGTGTCATCGTTGTCAAAAGCATTTTTTTAGCTTGTTGAGACAAATGGATTTTGTCTGTGTGGGGAAAATGATTTAACACTGATTTAAAGCAATTTTAAAATCTTACCAGGATGAACTCAGTCAAAGAGTCCGACTTCATTCTCATTCTTGGCATGTTGTAGGCTTTCTGTTTGCTTCCGACACTTCCAGCTCCTTTCCATTTCCTCTGCCAACAGTAAAAGTTATTTTCCATGAGAGTGTCACAGACATATTGGCACACACATCTGAGACCTGCGGCCGTATAAGGAGACCATGCCCGACTGATCTACTCTGAACAGCTGCTTCTTTCCAAAATCCATTCATTCAGCAGTCTTTTAAAAGGTTAGTTCTTCATTTTTACATCATAGTTATTGCTTTTTAAAATTTTACATACGGTCCTGGAGGCTTGACATAGGACTTTGCAGAGCTGCGTGCATACGCATCACCAGTGTGGAACAGCTGGTAACTGTTTGTGTTGCATGTCCTTTTGCTTTGGCCCAGCAACAAACACACACGAGGCAGAAAACTTTGTTTTCTTATTTGTTTTTTGTGATTCTTGCCCTTTTTGGTGATCTCTGCTTCCCTCCCCTCCCTTCCCTGTTTAAGACAACTTTTGAGAAAGTTAAAGCTCCAGCAACACTTGCAGTATAAAGAACAACTTTATTGCTTTGACCCACAGGTTTCAGCTTGCTGCCTTCACTGAGGTCATCAAAGCCAGCTTTTCAAACAGCATCAACCTCGAGCTCCACATGGTTGGCGTTTTGGAGGACTGCACACAAGTGTGTCTTCCTGCAGTTCTCTCTCCACGGCCAAAGAACAAACAGACACCATAAATCCACCCTAAGTAACATGTTATTCAGACAATAACTGCAAAAGATTCGTGTTCTTCAATGAAACCATTAATGTTCTTCCTGACGGGGAAATCAAATATGCCACCACATACCATAAACTCAAAGGAATTTTAAATATATCGACATTTTTCTCTTCTTTTCTCCTGGTGCCAATCAGCTATGATCAAATAACTGAACAATGGACCTTTTTTTTGCTTATTTCAGCTCCATATTTTATTCTTAAACTTTGCTAGAGTAGCTTTGCATGTTTCACACGTCAAATTAGTCCTTGTGAGTCTTACAACTAGTTTTTGTGCATTTTATGTGAAACCAACTTGTTTAGCTACTCTGCCTGAAATGAGTTACAGACTCCCGTCTGTCAGCAGAATCCTCTTCTTTCCTCAGAAACTACTTAAAGGTGCAGATGACAAGCTCGCTCTACCTCTCTCTCAGTTTCAGTGTGGTAAATGTCCTGCTTTCAAACGGATACAAGCAGGGTCTGAAATTCACACAGGTCAACATGAATATTATAAAAATGGTATGTCATCAGGACCAGCCCCCTTTCCTCTTCCTCCTCGCTGTTCCTCTGCACTTCCTGATTCACTAGCTTCCGCCCATCCTCTCTTTTTTTTTCTTCTTCACTCCTCAAATACTCCTTCCACCTTTTTTTTTTTAGCACACTCTTCACTTGTCAGTACGTTTCCTTCTCTATCCTGAATCAACCCAACCTGCTGCACATCCTTTCCAGCTTGTCCAGCCAATCACTACAAGTTCTGTGGTGTCCAGCTTCACACACAACTGACTAAAAACATTTTCTTTCCTTGTCAGCAGGCAGGACAGCAGGGGCTCATTAGGTCAGAGTCATATCTTGTCCTTGTATGTGGCAGATGATGTGGAGGCCCTGTGACAGAGTGGTGATGGGTGCAGCTGTACCGACCTCTCGTGTAGAAGTGTTCACATTTTCTCAGCCTGAAGTCTGTTCACTTTGGTCAACCCAGTCTGCTGTTCTTTACCACACCAGCACCGTTTTCATTCATCATCTAAACCATTCACCAGATTTGTCTCTGAATATTAGAGTCAAGTTGAAGGATCACAGTTCTGATATGGAGGAGATCTGGTACCCATCGCAGAGGCACAGCAACGAGGTGACAGACACGACTTGTTCATATGTATTTATTTTTTTTTACTTTGCTCTGATACCAGGAGGTGCTGCTGCCTCTTTCCTTATCCAAATACAGCAACATTAATGATTAAATGAATTAGTCTCTGCAGTCACGACTCTATGTTAGATGACTGCAAATTGGCACAGAGTGTGTCTGTATAATTACACTGTAAAATATAACTTGTTGTTTCAACTTAAAAATATGAGGTAAAGGGCTGCCTTAAAATTTTAAGTTAAGTCAAGAAATAGAGTTTGTTCTTATAACACAACCAATTGTTATCTTAATGAAAAATCACATGTTGTCTAAACTTTCGTCTTAGTTTAGTTGACTGAGATTTGTTAGTCAGTTCAACTCCTTTAATTGTCATCTTTACTTGGGAAAACCCTTTCAGCTAAATTAAAATAATCTATTGTTTAAATTCTTGTCCTAGTTCAGTTGACTTGGGTTTTTTAGTTAATTCAAATACTTAAGTAGTTCTTTTAACTTAGGAATCTATTTTAGCTTAACTAACATAATCTGTTAGCTAAGTTGATTTAAGTTTATTAATTAACTGAGCTCCTTAAGGTAGCTGAGTGAACTTGTAAATCAGTTTCATTTTAATTATCAGAGTTGATTGACTGGATGTAAAGAAAAATGTGTATTAAACATCTTAAGTTTTGTTTTGTTTTTTAAGCTTTCTAACATCCATTTCAGCAAAACTACCTGTTAAGTTTATCTTAGATCTCAGGTTTAAATATCTACATTCCTTTAAATAAATTTTCTGTTGTTTACAGAAAAAAAAATAAAAACCCACAGATTCCATTAAAGTCTATCTGATCATTTCATACAAGTATAGTACATAAGTTTGTTTTAAGAACATGACAAGACAATTACTCATGAGCGCCCAACATTCACCATTTATTGTGCCATCTTAGTCATCTGAGAAACAGAAAAATCAGTGACGTAGCTCATCTTTCTCACAATCCATCAAAACTCAAAGGCTGCTCCCTGTGAAACAATAAATTTGAACTTGGTCTTGAGCCCAGTTTGGGTGAAGATTAAATTCTGACCAATACTCTAGGAGCAGTAGTGATTCTTGTGAAGTAACAACATAAAGTCTGCATTAATGTAATGTATCAACGGGACACTTGATATTTTAGAAAAGTTATTCTTTACATTTGCAAAATTTTTAAACTTCATTGTGCTCAGTCACACCTGTTAGCATAAAACTTGAAATATTAAAATAGTACAAAACCTTTGATAAGTGACAGTAAAGATCAGTTTATAACAACTAAGACATCAAACTCTTGTATTTGTCTTCGTTTACAATTGCAACAAATTCCACAGAACCAATATCTCTGAAAATGAGTGCATGCTTCTGAAACATTTGATAAGATGGATATTTCAGAAACATCAGTTTGAGTCTGCTCAATTGCAAAACAAAGGAAAAACTACTGACTTGCATGAGATAAGCATCTGCAGAGTCCACCATTATATTGTTGTTCACATAAGTTTCTTAAACCATGAACTAATGAGTAATTGTCTAATCTGGAATGTAAAGTGTAGTCATTTAGTGACATACAAAAGTGAGAATGAGAACTTGCAAGAATAAAAAAACAAACAGTAAAATAAAAACTGTCCTTAACACTAAGGCAATTGTATGCTGTGAGCATACAATTACAGTTCTGCATGGCTTTCTGCAAGAGTCTGTTTCTTAGACCATGCACTAGTGAGATGCACTGCCTTCCACCAATGTTCATTAGGATGTTCTGAATGGCTTCAAAGATGTCCTTAAGTTCCTTTGGATAGTGTATGTTGAGGGCAAAAAGAAGGCCCATCAGCATGGAAATGGCACTTGAGACATCCGTCAGATTAGACAGGATTACTGCCGCCTCAAGGACAACCAACACATCGATGATGTCTTCTTCTTTCACCATCGCAATGCCAACTTTCATCCTCTTAGAAAACGTGTCGGCTATAAAAGGGTTCAAAGACAAAAAAAAAAAAAAAAAATTACACAATTACAATTACACAATATCCCTTGTGCTTAACAATTCATGTCTTTCCAAAGAAGAGCCATACTGATGCTTTGGATGATGGTGATTGGCTTTGGGTAACACTTATTAGTTGTTAAAGTTTTTTCAGAATGAGATATGCACCCCCATGTTACAAATCCATTTCTTGCTTTAAACAAAGACCATGTTCATAAATAACTGAGCATGTCTTCAATTGCAGAATTCAAACAAAATTTTCAATTTAAATGGTAAATGGCCTGTATTTGTATAGCGCTTTACTAGTCCCCTAAGGACTCCAAAGCGCTTTACACATTCAGTCATTCACACACATGGGTGGATGACTGAATCGTGACTCAAGAGTTGACAGTTCGTCTTATAATCGGAAGGTTGCCGGTTCGAGCCCCGGCTCCGACAGTTTCAGTCGTTGTGTCCTTGGGCAAGACACTTCACCTGTTGCCTACTGGTGGTGGTCAGAGGGCCCGGTAGTGCCAGTGTCCGGCAGCCTCGCTTCTGTCAGTGCGCCCCAGGGCGGCTGTGGCTACAATGTAGCTTGCCATCACCAGTGTGTGAATTTAAATCTACTTATGCTAAATATTGGCTGTGCTCTAAACCAAATCTGGCTGAGAATACATGAAATGTGCAAACTGCAGCTACACTACAGGATCAGATTATGGCTCCATAGACAATGCTTCTTTAATCAGTTTATTGATTAAAGTTTATTTTTCCCCCTATATTAACAGCATGAAAAAAGAGCATATAGACATGGCTGAACAGGTTGCATAATTGGCACTGAATATCAACATCCACCTTTACCCAGCTGCCCAATGACTCTCGGCCAGTAACCTTTAATTGCTTACCCAGTCTACACAGTCTCTTTTCCAGGGTCCAAGACATTTCACCAAAGTATTGCCCCCCACAGCTGTAGCAGCCACTGCAGCCCCTTAAATATCCTAATATCTCTGCCATTACAATATACAATGTGAGAAATCAAACGTAAAGCTGAAGTGAACAGTACAGCAGCGAAATGTCAAAGACCCTGGTGAAGACATGAATAAACACAAGACACTAATAATATCAATGCTAGCTTGCCAGTTAGTTACTCTGAAACCTAGACCAAATCCAGTGTCAAAGATCTTGTAATAATACATTTGGTGAGGAAAAAGTACACATGTTATCATGTGGCATCTATTGTTTCATAGATGCCATATGTTTCATTTAAAATCCACTGTGGTGCTGTCATTATTAAATTTACTAAAAGAAACAATGCTAACCTTCACAGTCTTGAAAGTGTGTGAGGGATCTTCCTTTAGAAAATGAGGTCCTCTGTCCTCTTCCTTTGTGTAGGGCTCTGGTCAAAGAAGTCAAAAACAAAACCAAAACATTTTTTAAACAGTGTTTATAAAGCATGTAGACAGCTCCAAATTCACAGCTTTTTGATACATAATTCCATCAATATATGATTATCATTGGAGATTTTGAATCAGGCTTATCAGGACATTCAAGTAGAATATGATATCCAACCTACCACCAATATACATAGATTCTGTAAAAGTTACCACACTAAATGTCCGGTTGTGAAATATGATGACAGACTTTACTTATCAGCTTTCTTTCAATGAGTTCATCAGTTGAACTGGATAACCTAAAACTTAAACAAAGGATTAGATTTCGCAGTTGAACACTTACATCATCACCGAAGCATCTTATGAGCCTAGTTAGCCCTCCTATGCCGCTCTTGATTTTGTACAGCTCCACGAACCTCTCCATAATGGTCAAGCACAGCAAAAAGGAACCCTTTCAGGTCAACAGATGTAAGACGGGCAAATTCTGCTTCAACCTGAGCAATAGAAGAAGAGGGGTGGAGAGTACAGGCAGAATAAAAAAAAGATTCTTTGAGACCCAAATTTAAGCAAACAGTCATCTGAGGCCCATTAGAGAAAACACAAACACACAAAAGCAAACAAACAAAAAGATGCACTTTACCTGCCGTTCAGCAAACAAGGAAGTTCACAGAACAATAAGCTCTGTCTCGAAATCTTTTAAAGTAGAATGATTGTGAAAATGACTTATGTGATGTAAAACTTTAGTAAACGTGCGATTAAAAGAACACTGAGTAAAAGGACAAGTAACAATTTCCTTATTCCTCAGATGTTTACCTTGTGAGCAATACTGTTTTAGTCCAACTGCCTCATTAAAGTTACACAACAGGCTTTTTACATTAAAGCCAGCAAGTCCATTACATACTCCCTTTTTAGATCTGAAATACTGTGCACATTCTGTGTATATGTAGTGGACAGCAATTTACCCCCAAAAAGTGCAAAGTTTGCAAGTCCACCTCATTTAAATGACAAAGACAGATGTGATCATCTAGACCTGTGAAAATAAATTAATGACAAACTTGCAGTTATGGATGTTATTACAACCACAAGAACCTAAACAGTCTGCTCCATTGCTTTTGTTAATGAATCATTTGTTGGTAGCACGTCTGAATATTTAGTTTATGCCACCTGCATGTGATCATCAATAGTGCCATATTACTTCTTAAGAAGTACCCTGACACTACAATCTTTATATCATTTGTTCTACAGAGCTATTAAGTTACAATATAATCTGTGGTGTTTCCAGTATGACAAAATGCACAAATTGTAACTTACCATTTGACTCCACTGACAAAAATAAATCCCCAGCATCAAGTTTGGCTTCACAGACCTAAAATAAGTAAAATAAAAATATATGTTATAATTATATTGTTTTCGCCATTTATTCATGTTTGCTAATTTTCTGACATATAAACAATATTAGTTTTGTTACAATACAGAGAATGCAGTTTAATTAAAAGGTAAATTATGCAAAAAAAAAAAAAACCTTCTGCAGTATACCATGCCAAAAATCAGTGTCTCTGATGCCAATTATTTTATCACTACAGCTCTTTTAGTATGGAAACTCACACAATCTAGTCATACTAGTCACAAGAGTTCAAAAATAAGTTAAAATGGTGAGCTGTTGTTAAGCATAAAGCATTTCAGGGTAACAAATAACTGCACAATAGAATTAAAGCAAAAAATAAACACACTGGAGGACTATCTGATAAAAACTAATATAATGCTGGTTTGTAGACCATATTTTGTCTCAGTCCTCAGTGCACTCTTGCAGCTTAGCATGCAGCAGTTAATAACAACTTAAGTGATTACATAGGGGTAAACAGATGACAACAAGCATCGGAGTCCTGCCAAAAAGTTCTTTTTGAACCCAGTCAGTTATTGGAAATATTCCCAAAATGAACTTCCACCAAAATACAACAGCCTGTGAACTTGAAAGAAATTTACAAGTACAGAGACAATATGAAATAAGCTTTATTAATTAGCTGAGTTAGCTTGCTAATATCGCAACAGTGGTTGAGTGCACAACCTTAAAGCTAGCGGCACAATACTTGTGATTTGGTCAGTGCCACATTAAACCCATAAAAAAGGCCATGTGTCAGTTTATTAGGTCAAGTTTGGTCATGACACACAAGCTGGACCTTGTCGGCTAAAGTTACATTAGCTAAAGCAAACATTTCGGTAAAAGAGAAAAACACACATCATGCCATAAATTCAAAACATGTTCCAACTTTTGTAGCTCTCTTTCCTTATAGTTATAACCAATGTTACTCACCTTGAAAGCATATTCCAAAGAAGACGATTAGAAAACGTCCAAGTAAAGTGAGCATGTCGTTAACCGCCAATTCCCCATGATGCACCTCGGTAGGAGTCATGTGAGGCAGTTTTGAATCCTGCTGTGCTCAACTTACCCACATTGTCAAGTTCACATAAGTTTCTGATTTAGCTGGACATGAGTTTTCAAGTTAGCTTTTTTTGGTGTAATTGGGACGTTTTTAACTTGTAATTCTATGTTATAACAACAACTTCAGTCATCTATCGTCAAACTGATATAGAATAATATGTTGAAATAACAAACATCTAGAATTACATTTTACAGTGTACCTTTACCATCTTCTTTCTTCTTGTTCAACAGGGTTTAATACTGAACAGGAGAAAAGGAACAAGGATACTTTTTTTCCACTGAATAATTTTATTTTATCTGTTTTCCTCAAAGCAAATTAAAAAATATGAGACAAGAAACTTTAATAAATGAATGTCTGGCACAAAGGAAAAGCACAACTTATTTTTAATATTAATGAGTTTTATTAGTGTTTGAGTAGATTTGTGATAAAGATGAAAATGCTCTAATATATTCTGTGGCTCAGACTGATTATGTGGAAAATCTGAGCCAAGAGACTGCGTAAAACAGAAAAACATCTTAAACCGCCGTTTTTGTGATATTAGACAGCAATATGCATAAAGGCGCATTAAAATTTCAGCAGCTTGTTTCCCACATGAGGAAAAAACCCATATTATAATATACAGAGATTATTCAGTGTTGTCCATAATGACAAATATATTTGTTGCTCGTGGTTTTCTCTTGAGGTTAGGGGTGAAAAAACAAAACGTTAAGCCTGCACCAGGATAAAGCCACAGCTAACGTTCTCCTTTAGTCAAATGTGCCATAGCAGCACATCCTGATGGATGTAGCAATCTGCACGCTGTCAAATCAAGACTGTTTTGTGTGAAAGTCTTGGGCTCTTCCTCATTTTACAAAAATATTTTGATAAGAAAATCGAAACTGAAATATTCAAACATGCATAAAAATACAGTGCGCAAGGCAAACACAGAGGTTGTTCAATTCTTATGAGCTTAAAAGTGAATATTTAGTATGACCACCTTTATTCTTCAGCACAGCCTGAACCCTCTGAGGCAGCTTTCTTGTAAGTTTTAAGGAATAGTTCTCCAGACTTCTTGAAGGTCCTTCAAAGCTCTTCTTTGCATGTTTGTGCTTTTGTTCTGTTCTCAGTCAAGATGATCCCACACTGCTTCAGTAATGTTGAGGCCCAGGCTCTGGGGATGCCTATCCATGACTAATAATGTGGCAAACCTCAACTTTTCTGTTTGCCCTCCTCTCGACAGCCACCCTGAGGCCGGTTGTGTGAGACTGATTTTGGAGAAGACTAGATAAATCAGCTGAAGGTCTAGATTCGTCTCGCAGGTCTTTGCTGTTCACCTGCTGGAGATCTGCAGCTGAGGGAAGTTTTCACTGATTCTTTTCTTTGCTGCATGTTTTTCGGTGTAAAGTAAATTCTCTGCTGGGGGAAATGTGCAGCTTCTGTAAACTTTACCTTAATAAAACCACTGAATGAAGCACGCCAACCCTCCCTGAGCCTGCTTCTGCCGGAGGTTTCTTCCTCTTAAAAGGAAGTTTTTTCTTCCCACTGTCGCCAAAGTGCTTGCTCATAGGGGGTCATATGATTGTTGGGTTTTTCTCTGTATGTATTATTGTAGGTCTACCTTACCTACCTATCTACCTTTATGTGGTGCTGTATATATAAAATTGAACTGAAACTAAACAATTGCAAACTAGTCGTGCATGTTTTGCGCCAGGCTGCTAGCAACAAAGTGCTCAAAGGTATAATATAAAACTGCTTCTTTGTCTGTTATGCATAGACACAACACTTCTTCCTCCCTTAAGTTAATGCCATTTTTATGCTTGAATGATTCATACGTCAGAGTTAACGAACGAAACAAACAATCCTCTGCAAGTGGTCGAGCACAAGGACTGGACTGAAAATGAGTGAAACAGCAGCCAAAGCCCAAAGAAGAACTCTGAAGAAACTTCACGTTTTTTTGCTCAAGAGCACTTTAAAAACAAGATAGATTGACTGCTTGAAGGCAAACTTTAAAGAAATGAGGGATGGCTCAAGACTTTTGCACTTTGGCTGATTTCCCTTTGAAGGCACTCTCTCGTAGTGAACCAAATTTATTTCATGATCGCTCCACAAAAATCCTGTTCTGACCACTCACCAGATTTACGTCACTAAAATTTTGTCCACCTTCCAAAAATGGAAATCAAATTGAAGGATCGCGTTTTAACACACGCCCACTGCAGAGGCACAACTACGAGCGGGCGTAACCCGACTTCTACTGAGAGACGTGAGGACCTTGAAGCTCTCACATCACGTTTGACTCTATACAAGACTAAAACTTGCCAATTATGTCAAAAACCAAAGACGTGTATCCATTTAAAGACTCAGTTACTTTTCCTCCAAAGTGTTTTCCCGTTGACATTTCATGGTATCGAACTTTGAATCAGAAAGTGTTGTAAAGGCTCACCTTTTAGCACATTCACTTCACCAGATGCACCTTGTTTCTTTTCCTCACCTTTAATTGGGTGTGGTGCTTGGCCTTAATTGCACTCACCTGTCACTCATTATATAAGGACTGCACTCACCTACCCCTCACTCTTCCTTCACTCCCACATGAGGCGGCAGCTGAGGTGAGTTTCTCTTTGAGTCTCCTGAGTTTATGTATTACTTTGAGTTACTTAAATCATACTTTATTTCCTTTCAGAGATAGCAGTCCATGTGTGTCTTTCCTTCTTTGCTTTATTGAGTTGAGAATAAAAGGAGAACCCTGTGAATGATTAGATGACTGCTTATTCTCATTCTGATCGGATGAGCCCATGATGCTGATTATCTAAACCCTGAACCTTCCTTCCTCCAAAACAGAAAGAAAAGGTGAAACGAAATGAATGGCTGAGGCAGAGGCTTTTGATTTCCTCTAATTTACATTATCAGCTAATTCTAATTTTGTTCTTTAACTGATGTTAAACAGATTTAAGAAAAAACCTTGTTCTTGGTTGTGTCAATGAAATTCAGCTCAGAAAAGCTTTTTCTTTTTTTAATAAATCCTTTTTTCTCCTGAAGAAGGATGTCAGAGTCCAGCTGCTGTTTCAATTTGGTTTTGATTTACTGTGCAGAGCTAACAAAGACATGCAGCTGAAGTACTCTGAAGGAGAGATGCAGGGAGGCACAGACAATAGACGAACGGTCTGTGCAGCTCACAAAAGCAGCGAGGAACAGATCGAACATACCGAACTCTCCTTACCCGAGCTGAGTGGGTGCAGTCTTCAGCCCTGAGCGTCTCATCTTATTATCTGCCCTCGTAGCAAATGTGGCTCAAGTGTCGGAGCGGCCTGTGTACCAGCCGGAAGGTCAGCAGATCAATTCCCGGCCGCTCCAGTCTGCATGTCAAAGTAACCTCAGGCTGCTGAACATTCAGTGTGTAAATATTAGAAAAGCACATAGGTAAGTGCTGCATGAATACGTGTGCAGCTAGGCGAATGTTTCCCACAGCTGGAGATGTCCACCACTCCACTGGTGCAACGTGATGGACAGTGTTCCCTGGCAGCGCTGAATCACAGCTGTCTGTTCAGCTTTAGGACACTTCAGTTTATTTGTGGGGGAAAACATTCAGAGAGCTGCAGGAGAAGCTATTTGGTTGTTTACTGTGTTTTATTCAATTTCTCTCTCTTTCCTGATCAAAGAGGCAAAGTTAGACTTTTTATTTTAGTCAGAAATCCTTTAACAAATACTTACATGCATCTCTGCATTTGGAACTTTTCCATTATTTTAGTGACTATTCTGCATTTTCAGGAAAGCGTAAGATGCCAAAGAGGAATCGTTCAGTCTCATGGGACGCTGATCCAGCTCGTGATCCTCTGCATGTCATGTTTTCTCTGGTTGTGTATTTTTGATCATCGTTATTAAGCCTTCTGTTCTGCTGTTATGTTTACATTCATGGTGCTGATGATGATCCTGTTTTCTGTCTCTGTGTAGAGTTCATATGTTAGTTGGTCTGTTAGTTATTTCCTGTCTTATTTTCTTATTATTCTCTTGTGCTTTGTATTTTTATAGTTCTGCTTCAGCTCTTCTCCCACCTGTCTCCTGATCCGTCGTTATCCCATGTGTACATAATGTCTCAGTTCCCTTTGTTGGGTTCTCCCTCATAGTGTTCCTCCTTGTTCTGTGTTCTCCAAGAAGATTTGTGGTTTGAATCTTGTTTTTATTTTTCATATCCTGTACAGATTTTCTACTGAGTTCCAAGAAAAAAATCTGTAAAGGAATAACCTGTTTTATGTGCACTGTATGAATATAGCATGGTGAAATATATCACTTTATTACAACACTTCTGTCAGTTGTTTTCACACCGTTATATTTTGCCATAAATGACTGTTTCCCTGTTTTATATTCTGATCAGTATGAAGAAACGTCCCCACAGACCTCAGTTGCATGAAAAGTCGAACAAAAAGCTGACAGCGTGTAGCCAATCAGCAGCTGAGCCCTGTCTATTACAGTTTGCTCACCAGCACGGCCCTGCATTCCCAAAATCACTTGTTTCCTCGTTACAGTCCAACTGTTTCAGAGCCCAGAACAAGTTACAGCTGCAGCTCAAGGTTCTCCTGGAGCTCAGCATCCTCTCTCAGACAGTCTGCACTGCTTTTAAATAATTATTCTCCTGTCTTCTCATTATGACCTCTGCTGAGTCACCACACGTTTACAGACATGAATAAATCTCCCGTCTTCTGTGTTTGTTTGGTTTCAGAGTTAAAATGTAACGAGCTGTCGATTATATCCAACATCAGGCTGCGTTTTGTCTTTCGCTTGGAGAAGTAAAGACATAAACCACCTCAGGGATTCATTCATTCATCTTCAATCATAAGCTGTCAGACTGTAACAGCTTAAATGTGTTTGAGAAAGATTACTGCGCATGTTCGAAGCTTTCTGCACTTCCACTTATGCTCTGGGTGACTTTTAGGAATAATCTAAGATAATAACATATCTGCAAACACAGCGGAGTCTGCTGGCAGTTCATGAAATATTTATTATTTATTGTTGTCATGTCCCTCTGCCACGGTCCCTCCCTGCTTCTCCTGCTTTCTTTCCTCTTTATGTATGTCTCTCTCCCTCGCATTCCCCTCGTGTGTGTGTGTGTGTGTGTGTTAGACTTACCATTGCTGTGACCTCCTTTTGGAGGCTCCTGATTGATCTCAACGGCTCCCTTGCAGAGACTCCTGCTCATCATGAAAGGACGTCTCTTTTGGCCACTTATCACGTTTCAGCTCCCCGTCTTGGGAACCTGACCTCTGAACATACCTCGGCTGCCACCACATACGTACCGATTTCTGCCCACGAACATGAAATCATATTTTCAGGTAGCTACACACTTCCATTTCCACGTTCACAGCAGAGTGTCGTATTGTTAGCTTTTTTATGCATCATTAATTTCCGGAATGATATTAGTTATCTGTAATTTAATGCATCTTGTGTTGTCATCAGTTTTGTCTGTAAGGTTGTCGATGTTTAAGCAGTAGTGTGACTTGTGCACAGGTATTTGGAATTAGAGCCAGGAGAAAGCCACGTGTGGTTGCTGGTTCTGAGGTCACGTTGTGTTTTTATCCATTTCTGCACTGTTTTCATGAGCTCATTTTTAATCATCTCTCAGTCATGCGCTCAATTTTTGTGGGTCTTTAAGGTTTAGGTGATAAATGAAGTGGTAAAAGTTTTGACCTCAGTTTGAAATGACAAGTGGCCTTTTGTGGAAGATCGTGGTTTTGGTTAACGTACAATAGTTGCCACTTCCTTTAAGGCTATTTTCTTGGTTGCCATGGTGATCTGGATAAAAATGTGTTGTAAGCATATTTTACATATATTATAAGCCATTACTTTCAAAGTTCTGCTGACTGTTAAGGAAAAATATGGCAATTCTTGTCCATCATAGCCAAACATCAGACAAGAAGGTCCAGCAACATTTCCTTAAGATTACTTAGCAAAAAAGTTTTAACTTTATGAATTTATTTTAAAAAGGTACACAACTTACTGGTTCTATAAAAAAGAAACAAAAGATTCTGAACCTCGTTTAGCAGTTTCAAAGTCACGGTGCTGATGGCGTCAGAGTGAATATTTGGTGTATAAATCTTTGCAGCCTGCACTGGTCAGCACACCATACAAAGGAAGAGCCAAGCATCCAGTTACATTTGCTTGCCGGGTTGAGTAGAGCAAACGTAGCGAGTAGTCCTAGCAGAGCGCCTCGTCTTGTTTTCCACAGTTCGCTCTCGAGGGAAAAGAGCTTCTTTAAAGTGCAAAACATTTCTGACTGAAGTGTAAGCTCGCTGGCCTCTGATTCTTGGCTTTCCAAAAATAGATGAGCACGTCACTAAAATGAAAGCAATATTGTTTATTTGAGGTTTTATTTTTAATCCATGAAAAAGCTTCTCAGTAACAGTGACAGGAGTATTTATAGTTACGCCCAAGCCTTACTGCAGTCAGCCTCAGACAGCCATCTCACTGCTGATGGATGCCATCTGATCTGTCTCCTGCCCCCCGTGGCTCAGCCTAATCTGCACAACATTATTGCTTTGTTTGGAAAGTTGATTACAGCTCCTCCGCTGGTGGTTGAAGAACAATGTGGTGCAGTCGGTCGGCAGCCAAATGATCCTCTGAGTCTCTTTAGAAACTAACATGCATCTTTATCTTACTACACTTCATTCGGTGCATCCATTTCATCCATTGTTGCCTCCTTGTCTGCTTCATATCACTTAAATTGAGCCTTTAGTATTGATATTAAATCCATGAGCCTGATGAAGCCCTGAACATCTGACCAGTGCGATGAAGGAAATGTATGGAAACTGGTGAACTGGGAGAGGGATTAAATCCATTTTTCACTTTTACAATCTCATTGTTAAGAGTTTACTGAGGTTATGTAATCTCATAGAACTGTTAACTCCTTATACCTTTTGTTCTGATCCATAAGACACATCCCTGATTACAAAATACAGCGAAACAATGATGAGCTCAGACATCTCAGATTACAGTCACTGTTCTTTGTTAAGGCCTCCTGTGCACTTCTGTTGGAGGACTTCCTGGAAAACTGGGAGGAGCCTCTGATGGTAGACCCAGAGGTCGACAGAGAAATTATACATCTCTTCTGGCCTGGAAATGCCTTGGGACTCACCAGGAGGAGGAGGAGGAACTGGAAAATGTGTCTGGGGAATATTCTGCTTAGCACGTTCCCACCCCAACCAGACCGGATAAGTGGAAAAAGATGAAGGAATGGATGAATAGAAGAAGGCGGTCCTAGAGACTTGTTTAATGTGGGGTTTTTTGACTGATCTAGTGTTATAGTTACTGTTAACATCCTCGCCTTGTTATAGAATTTTTGGGGCTGTTTGGAACAAGCTAATTTACATTTTTTGACAGAAAATTTGCAATGCCAAAATGTGTCACATCTAAGATCTGACGCCAAGAATCAGGGGGAAAGGTAAATCCAAAAAAACAAGAATAATGATACTTACAAAGCACTCGTAGCATGACATGATAAGCAGTATCAGTACTAATAAACTCAGTACCGTACCCATACTCAGATTTAATCGTGATTTTAGCCTTAAAGGTCCTTTTTGTAAAAACCTACTGGAAATTTCACCACAAGGTGGCAGCATTTCACCAAATGTTTTTTGTCGTTGTTTTCGTTGTTTTGAAAGATAACTTCAAGCTAATGAATTAATTTTTTTTCCGTTTCTTTTTAAGTTTCCTAGATTAGATAGAGGATTAGATTAGGTAAAACTTTATTAATCCCTCGGGTGGGTTCCTCCGGGAAATTCGGTTTCCAATAGCACAGCACCGACAGAAGTTACAGAATGTGAGCAGAAATATACCATATATACACATATATAAATACAGAGACATATATAAATAAAATATACAAAAGGGATAAATAAAATAAATAGGAATAAGAATACAAGGGAATTGCACATTTGAAGTATTGAAGTCTATTGCACTGTTGACTATTAACAAAAAGTATTGCACAGTGAAGTGAAGAGGCACTACAGCTTAATTGTCCCCCCTCCTTTGTCCTCCTGTTTCCCCTCCCTCTCCCCTCCAGAGAGGAGTTAAACAGTCTGATGGCGTGTGGGACAAAGGAGTTTTTAAGTCTGTTGGTTCTTGTCTTTGGGAGAAGCAACCTGTCACTGAACAGACTCCTCTGGTTGTTTATGGCCGTGTGCAGAGGATGCCCAGCATTGTCCATAATGTCCAGCAGTTTTTTTAGTGTCCTTTTCTCTGCCACTGTCACCAGAGTGTCCAGCTTCATGCCGACCACAGAGCCAGCCTTCCTGATCAGTTTTTCCAGCCTGGATGAGTCCTTCTATGCTGTGCTGCTCCCCCAGCACACCACAGCATAGAAAAGTACTCCAGCAACTGCTTTGGTTATCAAAATAAGGATGATGACGTTTGTATGCTAACACTAGCTTGAGTAATGCTGATGTCGTGCATGGTCTCATGTTTGAAGCTACACCGACTCACTGCACCATCAGGTGCTGTTATGTGTTAGGCACAGATCAGACCTGTCTCAGCATCACAGGCAGATTTCATTGTTTCCAGGTAACTTCAGGCTAACTCTGGATATTCTGTACCATGAAGGCAGTTCATTCTTACCGGGGTACATCGCCTCGTCATGGTCCTGGGTCAGTGACCTTGTGTTTTGAGTTTTTGTATCATTATTGAACTTTGATTTTGTCATTGTTTATCTTTTCTAGTCTTTTGGTTTCTGTTTCTGTCTTCCATGGTTGCTGTCTCCCCTAGTCAAGTCCGCATCTGTCATGTTTCCTGTTTTACTTTGAAAGTGTCCTATTTCAATGTATTGAGTTTTGCTTCCCCCTGGTCTTGTCATGTCTGATTACTCCCAGCTGTGTTCCCCTCGTTATCCCTCTGTGTATTTGAGCCCCGTGTTTCTCTTTGTCAGTGTGGTGTCATCTGTGTTGCATCCCTCATGGCAAGTCAGGTAGTATAGTTTCAGGATTATGGTCATGGTCATGGTCATGGTCATGTACCTGCACAGAGTCCTGTTCACTGTTATCTTAGTCACTCATCATAGTCACTTCTAGTTTCCTCCAGTTTAGGTTTTAATTAAGATGAGCCACTGTCCCTGCTGTTTTGTCTGCCTTTGTATCAGCCACAATAAAGGCTCACCTTCTGTTTGAAGTTCAGTTCTGCCTCCTCGCCTGTTATATCTAGAGTTTCTGTTTGAAATCGTCTGGAAGTGCCAAGTTTTCACTGATTCTTTTATGTGCTGCATGTTTTATGTGTGAAGTAAATTCTCCGCTGGGGGGAAATGATTCAAATGTGCAGCTTCTGTAAGTCGTACCTTAATAAAACCACTGAATGAAGCACGCCACCCCTCCCTGAGCCTGGCTCTGCCGGAGGTTTCTTCCTGTTAAAAGGGAGTTTTTCCTTCCCACTGTCGCCAAAGTGCTTGCTCATAGGGGGTCATATGATTGTTGGGTTTTTCTCTGTTGTACAGGGTGGGCCATTTATATGGATACACCGTAATAAAATTTTTCAATAGGAAGAGGGCCATGTGACACATCAAACTTATTGGTAATGTCACAAGAAAAACAATGGTGTGCTTGGTTTCAACGTAACTTTATTCTTTCATGAGTTATTTACAAGTTTCTGACCACTTATAAAATGTGTTCAATGTGCTGCCCATTGTGCTGGATTGTCAATGCAACCCTCTTCTCCCACTCTTCACACACTGATAGCAACACCGCAGGAGACATGCCAGCACAGGCAGCGAGTATCCGTAGTTTCAGGTGCTGCACATCTCGTATCTTCACACCATAGACAATTGCCTTCAGATGACCCCAAAGATAAAAGTCTAAGGGGGTCAGATCGGGAGACCTTGGGGGCCATTCAACTGGCCCACGACGACCAATCCACTTTCCAGGAAACTGTTCATCTAGGAATGCTGGGACCTGGCACCCATAATGTGGTGGTGCACCATCTTACTGGAAAAACTCAGGGAACGTGCCAGCTTCAGTGCATAAAGAGGGAAACACATCATCATGTAGCAATTTCAAATATCCAGTGGCCTTGAGGTTTCCATTGATGAAGAATGGACCCACTATCGTTGTACCCCATATACCACACCAAACCATCACTTTTGTTGTTCCAACAGTCTTGGAGGGATCCATCCAATGTGGGTTAGTGTCAGACCAATAGCGGTGGTCTTGTTTGTTAACTTCACCATTCACATAAAAGTTTGCCTCATCACTGAACAAAATCTTCTGAGTGTCGTGGAGTTCTTTGATGATGTAGCCTATCACCTCAAACAGAAACAGTCTGAATACAGAAAGACTTTTAGATGTGGTCACCTCGAACATAGTTTCACATACAGTGAACCCATAGGTGTTTAGATCACACCACATTTCCTCTTTGACTCACGAAGAAGTCAGATGAAAAATAGCTCCCAAAGTTTTGACAGTTTTCTCCTTGTGAGGACGTTAATGCTCATAAATGTGGAGAATCTGAAACTTTTACTCATGCGTACTCACCAGTTGGCTGCTGTAACTGATGTTCAGACATTTGTTTTAAGCGATAAGGACTCACACAACCCTCTATTTGCTCCTTTCCTCCATCGCACACACACACGCACACACATATCGTCGGTTATTGTCAATATGTGATTTGCACAGGGAAGCAATGAAAGTGTGTAATGATGCTACCTGACAGCCCATTAAACTGGAGAGAGACGAGGATGCAATTAGATTGTCATCCACACTGGAGTTACTGCCGACAAAACAGATGGAAGGAGCGAAAAGGAGGGGAGGTTTATTTTTGGAGGGAGAGGAGTCTTTTCAGGGTGAATGAGCGATGTCTGCGCAGACATTTGACATCACATCAAATGATTGAGAGATGATGATTATCGAGTGTGATCAGCTGTGTCATCGTGCGTCTGTTTGCTCGTCCCGACTCGATCCGACTGTTGGGTTCAAAGGACAAACTGCAGAGGAAGTTTACATCTGGGAGAAATAAAGTCCCTCTTCCTCTTCAGTCGCTTCATTCTCCAAAAGAAAAAAAATATAGAAAAATCGAGGCTCTCGTGACAAAAGTGAGACTTCACTTTGAATGGAGCTCCAGATTTACTACAGACACTTACTGTTCAGTCTTAGTGGCAGATTCGCTCAGTGCGTAAATGAGTGCTTAAAAGCAGCAACATAAATCAGATTTTTAAAGTGTGGGCGGCAGAGAGAAAATGGAGCAACAGTCTTTATGCGGGCAGGAAAAATACTACGAACTGAGTTTTAGGAATGATGGAAGTCAGCAGTGTGTGTGGTGACTTATACCATCTTAGTGAGTGATTTAGTCGTGTAACACATGCACAAGACAAACTAACCAGACTAAAACATAGCGCTCGTTGTTTTCCTGTTGCCCGTCTTTCCTGTGTTGACAGGCTTTCTCCTGCATCTTCAACTTTCTGGCGCCATTATTTCTCTTAATATCAATACATATACCTAATGAATACATGTGTTAATATACTTATATCAAGTACTGCCGGCCATGCTTGCCCCTGACCACACGTCTGTGGTGCACACAAAGTAGAACAAGAGCAAGTGTGAGTAAAATCTTGCATATGCATAAAGACATGTTAGAAAACCTGCATTTGAACACACAAAAAACTGCTTTATTTGATTGTTTTACTGAATGATTTCAGACTACAAGACCATCCATCTTGTTCTGGTGCTCAAACCCCTGACAGATTGCCAGTCTATTCCAGGGCTAACACAAGCATTGCTCAAAGTTGTTTCATTTTAAAAAGGATAAAAGCATTCTGGATCAACTGAAGGCTTTTCAGGGATCTTTTAAAGAAACCTGATAATAATGAATTACAGAAGTCGAGCCTAGAAGTAATGAATCCACAAACTAACCTGTTTAGTTCTCTCTTACTGTTCTCTCTCATTGTGGGAAACACGGCTCTGAACCTTTAGCTGTGGCAGCAGACTGCATTTAAACAGTTTACGTGTTTGCTGACATTTGTTGAGCTGTTAGAAATGTTGTATTTGAAATTACCGGACACTCACTGAGCCGTTACACCGACTACACTCGCTCCTCTTCAACAGCGCTAGCTAAATGCTAAAGCTCGGTTTATGGACATCCGCACCAAAAACGTTGTTCCGGATTGTTCTGGACTACTTCGATCTCTGACTACAGTACAATACATGATGCATTTGTTAGGAGTTGGGTTTTGGTTATGTGGTGTTTTTGTCTGTATGTGTTTTTTGGTGCCTCCCTTTTTGTATAGGTAGGCGGGGCAGTGAGTCACTGAACCTGGCACACCTGTTACTCATCAGATGCTTTCTTCAGAAGTGTTCTTTAGGAGCTACCTGACAGAAGACTAGTGTCTGAGTATTGGCGTTTTTGGAGAGTTGAAATTCTGCCCCTGCCTGTTGGAGCCCTTGGATTACTTTTGGTGACTGTCTGGAGTTTTGTTTCCTCCCTAGGATTTTGCCTCGACTGTTTTGCCTCGCCTGGAGGTTCTGGGCTTTAAACAGTGCCAAGTAAGCTCTCCAACTCTCTGCAAAGTTTTAAGCTTTTCTCGGTTAACAGGCAAGACCCTCCTAATTCTCGTCCCTCTCTTTTTTTAGATCGAGTGCACTACCTATGTGTGTTTTCGTCACCAGCACGTCCTGGCTCCGTGTCCCCATTCGTACACCGTTGTATATATGTTGTCCTTGTAAATACCCCCCCTCACTGTAAATAAACTGTCTTCACTGCAACTCTGCCTCCGTGCGTTCTGCTTCCTGGGTCCATCTGCATTTGTCATAACATAGATTATGATTTGTCCCCCTTTTACCTCTTTGTATGAATTGAACACGTGATTGATACGCCAGCAGAATTGTCTTTTGTGTGATATCGTTCCCTCAACTTAGGTTTAAATCGGTTGAATGTTTGAAGGCGCTCAGTTACGGGAAATAATAACTCCCCTCAGATGTCTTATAGCTGAAGTCCGGAGTCTGTTCTGAAGATGTAAACAGTAGAAAGTACATTTGTGTTAAACTGTGGGGAGTAACAACAAAAGCTTGTCAGAAAAAATACTCACGTAAAGTGCAGATTCCTAAAAAAGTCTACATAAGTACAATAATGAATAATTTATATTTCTTCTGTATTATAATGATGAACAACGCCTACTCTAAAAAACAGAGAAATAGAAACCAAGCCAGTAATCTCTACTTCAACAGCACCAAACTATCCAGTTTAGAAGGTTTACACAGAGGAGTTTAATACTACTTTTTAAAACTCAAAAAGTGTGTGTATTACGAAATTTATGTATTTTAAAAAGTACTACACAGCCCTCTGAAACCTCCCAAGTTAATTACTGAAATTATGATAACAAATTTCATATTACTGTTTTAATTTTTGAAAATGCACGAGGTACTAATTTAACTTATAATTATTATTTCCCAGAGCAGAAATGTAACATGAATAAAACACGATTTAAAATCCATTTCTGTGGATTTACATGTTGGAGTCCAAAGGTTTTTCACAGAGGGAGGTTTGGGATATGTTTTATCCGCTTCATGAATCAGGAAATACTTTTACAAAAAGAAATTCAATTCTCACAGTGTTTTTTTTTTTTAATGACTGAGTTTGAGGGTTTTTTTTTTTTGTTTGTTTGTTTTTTTTTTTATAAAATTGTCATAAATGAACTTTCAGGAAAAACCTTCAGAATCTGAATGGAAACACTGAGGTGCAGATTTTGTGCTCAAAATATGATTATTTTTTTTATTTTATTTTTTTTTATTTTTTATTTTTTTGAAAAACTGGCCTTGAGATATATGTAAAATAAAATTCCTTTTATTTTTATATTGGAAACAAATGTTCACAGGTTACATCATTTAACTGACACGTCACACTGAGGAAATGTTTATCTTTTATTAGCTGATTTAAATAAATGTCCAACAGACAAAGTAACGACCATAATTTGCATTTTAGGCGCTTTCTTTCACCTTCAGAATAAAAGCCCTGCAGTAACAGCTTGCTGCCAGTAGGAGGTGTGATGTTCCACCAATGGAGAGACTCCTTTTAACAAGCCTGTGTCATTCCAGGTCAGCTCTGTGTGTGTGTGTGTGTGTGGTGAAATCAGGTACAATAAAAGTCAATTACTTATGAAGATTTCAATCATTAGGAATATTAAACATCTAATATCATCATCTAATAATGTCGCGTGGAACCCGTGTAGCTCCAAATTGCCTGAGTTTTCATTAGCTGATGAAGACCTGCTCACTCCTCCTGGAAATACATTTTTCAGTTAACATAATGACTTTTAAAATAATTGATTCTAATTAAGAGGAAGGAGAATTTTCTCAACCCGTAGAGGAACCATTAAACTCTGAATTAATTTTAATAATTTAGTGATGCATGCTTTACAAGTGGTAAAATAAAGACGTCTAATACAACATATATTAGATATGTGGCATATCCTAATATCACTATTTGTATGACTGCTGTTAGAAGTTTAATTCCTGCTCACAGATGCTGCATGACACTTTTCTACTTATTTGTTTTAAAGATTATTGATTGAATGATGATGCCTCATGTTAATGATCAGGATTATAATGGAGGGATTATGTCATTTAGATGAGCACTGATGACTGTAACAATTATTACCGGTGAGGGTGCTGACTTCATAAATGTATATTGATGAAGATGACAGTGTGAACCCCTCTTACATTGAAAACTAAAAACATTAGCGAGGGACACGTGGATTGGCTGAATCTGTAATTGGCTGGAGAGTGCACATGTTTGTCCACAGCTTCACAGTCACCTGCATAAAAGTGACAGAGCTGCAATCAGTCGGAGCTCATTTTAGATCCTCGTCAGCTCAGAAACATATTTGGGTGCAGAAGTAATAATAAGCTCCACAGTTTTCCCAGTACAGACTCCAGCAGCTGCTCTAAACACACTCATTCATGCACATTTTAACGAATTAGCAAAGGCTAATGGTGAAGCCTCATTAACCAAAACATCATCTGCGCTCAAATAAACTCACTCTATGTTGTGGTGTATCTGCACAAGCACTCAGTTTGATGTGAAACCTCATCAGCACCTGTTCAGTGAGAGAACGTGAGGAGTACAAATCAGACTAACTGCAATAAGAGTAATGCTTCAGTTTGTTTCAGTCACTCTTGGTCCTGCAGATTCTACTGAGTCTATTAAAGACTCTATTAAACGAATCTCACTGCGGTCTGCTTTTCTCTGCTGGTGAATATTCTTTTATTCATTTGACTCGTCAGATGCCCCTGCAGATACTTTTGTCCCTTCTGACATTCCGTACAAAGAAAGTGTGCGGGGAATCCAGAGGAGCTGTCCGGACCCGCGTGGTGCTGAAACCGTCAGCTGGAAGGTTCCTCTCGGGTTCCTCAGCAGAGCTAGACTTAACCGAACAATTAAAAGACACTTCTGAGTCATTCCCAAGAAATATCCTTTAATTGTAAGGTCACGTGTAGCAGTCTTCCACGCAGGGTGGCAGCCATCCACAGTCCGTCACAGCCCCCGTTCACCTGCAATGACATCAGGGGGAAGAGGTCATGACGTCACAGCGGCACAGTCACAGTCAGGGGTTTCAAGTCACCAGAAAACTCGCAGAGTGACGCGTGCAGTGGAGGCATCCTCCTCACGGTGTGAGAGAGCCGCAGCTTCAGGGCTGCTGGGAGACACTCACCTGCCTTCATCACTCCCCTCCTCTCCTCGCAGCGTGTCCGTGCCACGGTGCGTCCACGCATAAACAAAAAAACAAAAATAAAACCAAACCCCACGAGTCTCCGCGTTTGGCTCTTCCCCGCTCCGTTTCTGGAGAGCCTCCACGCAGCGCTGGGGGAAGATTTTACGCACGCTGCGACGCCCAAAACCTGCGTGTGTGACACTCGGAGCTCTGAGTACGTCACGGGTTACAGGTGTGGCGGTTGCGAGGGAGCCGCTTGAAAGAGGAACTTGTTTGGTTTTTAGGGTGGTGTAAACCTCGGTCAGTGCGCAGCGCGTCACCCACGACCTATCCAAGCCGCCCGGAGGAAGCGCAGATCCGCGCTGCTGCTCCACTCCAACACATTCATTCATACAAACCCACGCAGACCCACGAGAAGCACGAGACGTTTGCCACAGAGGAGCCGCGTACTCTTCGTCTTTCTGTCACCAGAGAGCAAAAAGAAAAACGCGACACACCGCGCGGGTCTTGGATTTACGCACGGACACCGCGGTCAGAGTCACGCGACGTGACCGAACGACACGCGGGCTGCACGGTCACCGCAGCGGCCGCGGAGTGTCCGTGAACTCCGGACGGAGGGCAGAGCGCGCCGGGCTGTCGCGAGTTTTTCACCGGCTCCAAAGACAAATAAAAGCGAGCCACGACCCACGAGTCACGAACCCACTTGCCACCAAGCCAGAGTCCAGGGCGCCACCACTTCCGCGCGTCTCCTTCGCGCTGCGCTCTCATCCATCCCTCCATCTCCATCTCCAGCCCTCGCCTCTCTTTTCTCCGGTCGGGCTTCCAGCGCCGTAGATAGAGGCTCTGCAGTCACGTGGGTCGGAGGAGAGGAGAGAGGGACCGAGAGAGAGAGAGAGAGAGAGAGAGAGAAAGAGAGCGTCCCTCCTCCTCCTTCTTCTCCTCCGCAGTTTGCAGTGTGTTATGTCTCATACTCGGAGGTAGAGAGTCAGAGCTCCTCGTCCGGCGGATCTCAACCTCTGAATCCAACCCCCGGTGTCTTCTTTCATCCTTCCCCTCTTCCCTGCTCGCTCACCCGGGTTGCTTTCTCTCCGTAGCCGCGGGAGCTTCTACGTCTTCTTTCTCTCGACTTCGGCCAACAGTTTGCTCTTTTTGGATTTGGGTTTTTCTTCGTGGACGTTTTGATGAGTACTCGCTGCTGATTTCACTCAGCACTGCTCCTCGCTGCTGCCGCCGCCGCCGCTGCTGCTTCTGCCGCCGCTGCCGCTTTTACGCACCGACGCTTATTTTGGATTTGCTCGGCAGCACCGCTGGAGAAAAACAGAGAGAGACGACAAGAAGCAAGAACAGCGAGGTGGATCCGTGGATGCGCCCCTTTGGCTCACGCTGGAGATGGAAACGCTGATATTGTTATTTCATTCCCTGTGGATATTGCAATGCAACACAGTGAGCGCCGACTCCATCATTCACATCGGTAAGAACCGGCCGGGGCGCCTCTCCTGCTGCAGGCAGAGCCGTGCCCACGGCTTCACGCACGGAGGGAAATTTGCTGTTTTAAGTTGTGTTGCTGAAGAATTTCAGTGCTGAGTTTCCGGTGCTGATTTTCAGCCAGTCAGCCTCTTCTCCTCCGGCGAAAAGAGACTCGACCTCACAGCTGATTATCATTCCGATCCGTGCCAGGGTAACGTGTAGGGAGGGGGGGGGGCTGTTGCATCCAGCCTCAGACCCACGCAGCGCAGACCTGCTAGAAGTGCCCGCAAAGTGTTGCGCCGCGCCATCCCACCACCCCTGCATCTCATCCACAACCCCTCCATCCTTCCCAGAGAGGGGGGGGGGGTACATTTTCATTTGCATGCGTAAATAAAACCCCAAACCTGGGGCTGGCAGGAGAATCTGGCCCCACGTGGGTGGTTGGGGGGTTTAGCTTCACCCATCCGCCTCGCTCTCTCCTTTTTCATCCTCCTCCCCCTCTCCCGACTCCCCCGCATCCCCTCATCTATAAGCCTGAACTTTGAATTGGACGTGAGTGAAATGTTAATAAAGCGCCCGGAGAGGAGATGAGAAAGGAGACAAACACCGACTGTTCGGGCTGTGAGCGCCGCTCTCTGCTCGTGCCTCCTTCTTGATATGATGATCCCGAGATTTTAGTCAAGACACATTTTTTTTTCTATTTTTAGTCGAAAGAATTGAGGGAGGATGCAGTGAAGTCAGTGAGAGGGGGGAAGTTGAGGGGCAAACTCACAGCACTCACGCACTTTTGACTCAAACTCCCCAGTTTGCACTAATTCCACTCAGAGGCTCCGCTCGGCCTTGAGGTGGTTGGATGCCGCACACCTGCAAACCAGTTTCAAAAAGGAGAAATTTCAAATATTAAATAAATAAATAAGAGTAATCAGGTCTCTCCTGCAGCTCCGGCCATCAAACAGGGCCGGCAGCAGCACTGCGGTGGCCTCATGGTTGGAGCCAGGAGAGGGAAGAAAGAGAGAGAAGCGGATGTGGTTGGAGGAGGTTGGAGAAAGAGCACGGGTTGGTGGTGGTCTGTGTGTGTGTGTGTGTGTGTGTGGGTGGGGGGTTAGAGCTATTGAGTTACAAATGAATGCACTTCCTACTTGACACTGTGACATGTTGCTTCTGAAACGTTGCATCTCCATTAAGAAAAAACTGAAATGTCATTCCTACTTTGATGAAAACATCATCACACACACAAACACACACACACACACACACACACACACACACACACACACACACCACTAACATGAGGTGAGTCTTCGTTTCAGCACTGAGATGGAGATGGCTCATGTGGCAGATTGCTTTGTGTGCCAGCTTTTTAGGTTTGGCTTCGTCCTTATTTGTACATGCACAGATGACACTTAGAGGAATTAAAACCTGTTGTTGGCCATTTTTCAGCATCTCCTCGTTCGCCACAGAATGAATCTCAGAGTGTAGATGGAGGGCTGCACAGATGGCTGGCTACTTCACTGTCCCTCGGGAGAAAATCTGGATTCACTCGGCTCATGGCAACAAGAGAGAACAGTGATACCAGATTATCCACAACACAGAACAGTAAATGCAACAAATCAGGGGTAGGATGAGGGGGTGGGGGGGTGATGCCAGTCAGAGCAGGCGTGAACATGCAGCTGGTGCTGCTGGCGTTATTTATGAGCAAATTTGGGAGCTAAAAGAAGAACAATAGAAGCCGTAAGAGTCCACTCCTTCCACACAGAGTAGTTCAGAGATGTCAGAGCTGCAGGTAGAAAGAAGCTCAGAGCGTTCTCTCCACGCGAGGAGGAGCTCGTGTCCAGCCGACAGAAACATGAAAATAAATGTTGCAACCTGTGAGTGCAAATCTCGCCTGCAACCTCTGGCGTATTGTTGCGTGTCCATACCTGTGTGATGGTCTTGGTGGTGGAGCCCTGCAGATTCTGCTTCACAGATACGTGAAGATGCTTTGTTGACTAGGATGTGCGTGTACTGTACTCTTCAAACCAGATTCTTATCAAGCCTGTGATTTTCTGCAGGCTGGGCCCCCGCCTGCCTGCTAAAACAAATCATATGCATTAAAAATATATCAGAAAATTTTCCTTGATCCCTGCACAAGCATTATCACAGTTATTGATCATCTGTGGGTTTATTTATTCTCCCACAGTTTTGTATAAAACCTTCCTGCCTGGTGCTACGAGGCTTCCCGGTGGCAGAGTGTTTAAAGGCTTTACAGAGAACAACAAAATCTATGAAGAGTTCTTTAGCTTTCATACGAGTACACTCGGTTTTATCGTTCATCCAAAGAACCACTGACGCTCTTCTTTTATTGCCATGAAGAGGCAATTGTGGTGCCCCATTTAGTTAAGACTTAAGGTTTTGGTTATTCCCTGGTTTCCTGTTTTATTTTGAAAGTATTTCTTGTGTATCTCTTCATTGGCTTCCTGTTTCATTTCCTGGCTTTATAATTGTCTTTCCCACCCTAACGGTTTCCACCTGTGCTTCCTCAGCCCTGTGTGGGTTCATACAGAGCCTCGTCTCACCTGCTTTGATTGTAGTTGGACTGTGTGTTGGATGCTTTGGCTCATCCTGCGCTTCCTGTGTTTTGAGCTCCTTTCTGTAAGTTTAATTAAAGCTATTTTTAGATTTTTCACGCCAGACAGTCGGCCTCTTTTGTGGCTGCACCTGGGTTTGTTTTGCAGATTTATTCTCAGACTTCTTGTCATTTTCTTTTTAAATCAGAAAAGACTTTAATGTTGGTTAATCTGGGAGCTAAGAGAGCTTATGGCCAAGTCAGTGTGTGGGGGAAAGAGTTGAAAGGCAGGTGGCAGTGGAGGTGTCACGGAGAGCTGGCAGACCAGAATAAATCTGGAGCAAAGAGAGTGACGGCTTCACACTGCAGAAACTTTGGAGACTTACAGATGTTTCAACCAGGAATCACTAAGAGTTGGATTTGAATCAGATGGAGGCTCTGGCACACTGACCTGACTCCAGTCTGGCTCTTATGTCCACTCCCTATACACTTCCACTCCCCAGCATCAGGTCCTGTTTGAAACCAAGTAGACTTAAGTGCACCAGTGGAGGGTCACTAACCCCACAGCACCTGCTTTGTGTCCAGTATGGAAGAAATGCCACAGATTATGAATTATGTGCGATTATTTGAGGAAATTCACATAAATAAAACAAAGAAAAGATTCTTTTGGTGAAGTTTTATATATGATTTTGTTTTTGAAAAATGCTATTAGTGTTTATTTCTATGTCTATAAATTCTAATAATAAAGAACAAGAAGGAGGAAAAGAGTAAGACAGAATGATGTTAGCCATGCGCTGAAGCTCCTGTTTCTGAGGTGAGGACGTGCTGTGTTTCCACCTTTCCCCTTAATTAAGAGACCCTTCAATAAGTGTGACTCCACATGATGTTGCACTCATTGAGGAGTGAGAGGCTGTTGGGGCCGGATTGTGTCACTTCTGTGTCTGGTATAGATCGCAGTGCATGTGATGGGTCAAAACGTCTCACTGCAAATTATAATCCCAGCGTGAAAAATGATTGTGAGGTTGTTTCAGCTTGTTTACACATCAAAGACCCTTAAATGTGCAAAAATGTGTACATGGATAAATATACAGTAAAAACAGATTAGCCTCATCCTTGTAGATGCAGACACTTTGTCTGATTGTGTCACTCGGCTTCGTTGTTCCCTGAACCTACTGACAGTCTGGCTTGGCAGCAGAGCACAGCTGAACCGAGATCTGATGTGACATGTTCCACTGTCGGCCCCTGAAACCCCTGCCCGAGCATCTGTCTCGTCCGGCCGCGCTGCTTATCGTCGGTGACATATCCCGGTTTGTTTGTCCCTTCTTCTCTGCTGCTGCCTGTAGTGGCTCAGTGGCAGGCAGAGGGTGTCGCAGGACAGAGGGTTGATCTCTGAAAAAGCCGATTCAGATGAAAACGTGAAGGTTTGTGACCTTCACTCAACCTGCTTCAGCATTTGACCCACTTAATGTGTCCGTGGGCATTTGTGCAGCAAAATCCCGCTCTGTGAGGTCTGAGGCCGGGCAGGTTTTCGTCTCATCTCCTCCCAGCAGCAGCTGGCTTCTCTAATTAGCCCCGCCCTCTTTCCTCTTTGGTTGAATGTGCACAAAATCAGTAAAAACAGCTGCCTGGGAAGGAAAGCTGTGGTCAAGGAACATCAGTTTGTCTGATTGGAGGTCAGGGGCAGGAGCTGCAAACAGGTGGGGATGGGGCTGGAATTAATGTTGGCCTTTAATTAAATATCAGACATCAAGCTGTCAGTGAGCTACAGTCCTGACATGATGGCTGCTCTCAGGGGGCTCATGCAAACATCTCTTTCCAGAGAAGAGGAAGGTGAAATCATTATGAAAAGAGACAAAATATCAGGTTGTCAAACCTCCGCAGACGCGCCTGCAGACCGATGAATCAGCCATGTTGAGACAATATCGAGCTGTTGTTTGTAGGAAACGTGACAAACATTTGTGTCTGACAGAACTCGACAAATACATTCGTTCAGCTCACTCAACAACAGAGAGGAGAAGCTAAGCACATCCCATATGTTCATGTTTAATAGATAAAAGATATCTTCGTTCTGCTGAAGGGAAATTTGAAAAGCCGCAGCTCACAATAACATTTCAGGCCAGCTTCGGAGTTCCTGTTTCAGCGCAGCAGAGCACAAATCATCAGTTTGGGTTTGTGTGTGATTTGTAAAGACCCGTGTTTCCCCAGCGGAGGGTCGCTGCATGGATGCAAACCCAAGTGGAGGCTTCAACGTGCTTTTCTTGGCTCTTTCTTTCCTGCTCGTCTTCACCACAGCTGATGAGTGGATCACCATCCTCGCTGAGACTCGACCTGTTATTGGTTCATTCCTGTTAAAATGTGTTCTTTTTTTCTTCTCACTGTCATCGGGTGCTTTCTCAGAGGTCATCATGGACAGGTGGCGTTTCTTCCTCTTATGTTGCTTTTAGCAGCAGAAGCTGGTGCAGGTGGCTTCATTTTGTTTTTCCAATTCAATATTTTCCGATTCTCAACTCGATTTGAACCCAGAACCTTGTGAGGCGACACCTTTGGTACAGTCACCTACTTAAACACCAGTTAGACCATATTATCATTGGCTTGGAGCGGAGAGCGTGTACCCACCACTGTCTGTTTTTAAGTCTCGTCATAAAACACATCTTTATTTCTAGTGTTATTTTATTATAATGGTTTTTTAAACTGGTCGTTATGTGAAATCAAAACAACCTGAAGAAGGAGCAGGGTCAGGGGTCGTGGTCATACTTTACTTTTAGGTTTTAAATGCTTGCTCATAGCCATTTCTTTTTTGTGACAGATTCTTCAGCAGCTGTGGATACGATGCAGACATTGTCATGTAAAAGACGTTATATATGCAAGCTCTTATTGTCGGTGTCTGCCTTCATTCCCTGATGCTGCTGGACTCAGGTTGTAGCTCTTCCTGTTCCCCGTGGGCTGTTTTCCAGATCTGAAGGTCCTCTAAACGCCCCTCAGGCCAAACGGATAACAAGTCACTTTTTATAAGGAGCCTGAGGAGGAGAGATTACCCCATCCCACGAGCCAGGCAGCTGACTCGGGATGATTTACGGCATCGGTGTGGCGGCTAGCAGGAAGAGAGCCGTGCTCATCCGTCGCCCAGCTTTGGAAAGGCGATCTCGAACTGCAGGAATCCAATCTGTTGAGGCTGGCAACGCGAATGAACAGCTGCGGCCTTTTCTCGCCCCACCGCTAAATAAGATAAACTAACCCAGTTAGGGAACAACGCAAAAGGCTTCCCGCACTGTCTCAGTGAAGGCTTAGCCAGGCCATTTACCTCCACCACCTGCACACACACACACACACACACACTGAACAAAGAGCAGGCGTCTCTCTCACATAATGCAGCAGCCTCACTTTGTGGACTGAATGAACGTGGCGTGCAGCAGAGTGCTTGACCCTGCGAGGGCATTAAAATACTCTGCAGAGAAACGTTAGTGTTGCTTCAGATTCTCTGTGACAAACAGAGGAGGAGAGGCGACTGTGTGGGCAGGTCGGCAGGAGCGGGCCTGGAAAAGAAGCCGGCTTGACTAATAACAGGTTTCTGAAAGCTGCTGCTGATGTTTCTTTCATTATTTTTGGTCCGTTTTAAGCTGCCGTGCAGACTGGTGATGATTATCTCTACATTTGATTTATTCACACTAAAAGAAGTCGTGCGACTGATCCTCAGCATGCTAACTCAGTTTAAAATTGAGTTTGTTTCCCAGGACGGAGAACCATTGGCTTTAAACTTGACTCTTTCAGCCCACATGGCTGCTCAGTGTTTAAGTGAGATGTGCTGATGAACACGTGTGTATCAGTGTTCTTCATCAACACGTCCACAGCCCTGATGTTTGCTGTTAATTATGCAAATCCGAGCATGTAACTAAAATATGATGATGCTAGCGACATTTAGCGTTGTCTGTTACTTGCTGCTTTGAATTTGAAGGTTAATTTCTCACATTAAGCTCACATTGTCGGCATTTAGTCTTTTCTGTGTTTAGCCTGTTTTACCTCGGGAATACGCCCAGCATGGCTGCTTTGCGTGCCAGCTCTGATGTGGCTGCCGGAGCCAATTCAAAATAGTGCTCATGATTCCACACGACGTACCAGAGTGGGCTCCCAGAAGCAGCTCCTTTCATGGTGAACTCAGTAAACACGCTCCTGATGACTTCATGGGCTCAGACTAACGCTTGACGTCACTTTGAATGAAATATTAAGTCCAGACTCTGCAAAGTCATCCTGAGAGTCAGACAGGAGGATTCAGCAGGAAATGCTCATTAATGAGCGTCCACACATCCATCTTTAAAACATCGAGGTGGTGTTGAAAACGTAGAGTCTTGAGACTAACGGGGCATCAGGAACCCGTGGGTGACGTCACCGTGGCTACGTCCATCTTATACACTGTCTATGCGATCGTCCTGAGATGCCTGGAGAAAAATAAAGGTCATTTCAACAGTCGGGTTGAACTTTTCCACGTTCCACTTTTCGTACTGCTGTAACTCAAAACAGCTGCTCGGGTAAACCACCTTACTCTGGTGTGTGATTCAGGCAACTCCCCTCGTGAAAGCAGCCGACTGAACATTTAATTTAAACAAGTCCTTTGTTGAACCGGTTGTTAGGTCTGCACTTCCCATAGTGTCAAAAGTCTTGGAGTCATCTCCAGCAGTGCTGTTTTCTTCACCACCCTCATCAGAATCGGTAGCGCCGCAGATTCGATTTCTAGATTTTGCCCTTTTCTTTGCCAACACAGCGCTCGATCCTGGTTCATGCTCTCACCTTGTGTTTGGATTATTGTAGTGCTATTCTCTCTGCTCTCCCAAAAAATCCTCCAAATCGTAGAACTCTGCAGCACGTTACATCCAGTGTCATCCACCTTCATTGGCTCCCGATTCCTCGACATATCCAATACTAGATTTTGCTTCTTACCTTCAAAGTTCTCACTGATCTTCTCCTCTCAGACCTCCTTCATCCTCACACTCCTTCCTGTGCCCTCTGCTCTCCTCACTGCTCCTCACTTCAGACTGAACATCACGGTTCAAGCTAGACTTTGGTCTCTGGTCAGGTTTATCACCCAAACCAGTATTGTTGTTGGTAATGGTGCTTTTGATGGAGCAGTTAGGAGAAATGTTGATTGCTTGGTTTGATTTGAATAAAGGTTTAAAATTTTGTGCCCATCTACAGTATCGGTGTTATTGTTCCCCAGTTTAAATTCTGTTTTGAATAATTCATAGTTTGGCTGTTGTTGGTCAGATGCTTCGTTTTTTTGTGTGTGTGTTTTTTCAAACCTACTTGTCCGAAATTGGCCTTTGGGAGGACAAATAATGTTTTCAATTGAATAACTACAGGACAATTAGAAGGAAAACACAGACGGCCTGAAAGGAACAAAAACAAAAATAAACCAGGATGGGGGGAAAAACAAACACTTGAGCTTTTTCCTTTTAAAAATTTTTCAAATAGATGAAAATTTGAGTAAGGAGGCTGCAGAGGTGCACAAACTCACATCTCATTCCTCAATGTTTACTCATTTTTCTGTAAATGCATTTGGAGTCTTTTATTTTGCAATTACTTTTTCTAAAAGTTCTTCCATCCGTTTATTTTTTTTTAATCCAGCTAAACTGCAGTCACATGTCCAGGCTCTGATTGGGTAGCTCTTGGCAGAGAGATTTATCCTGCAGATACATCTTTTTAAATTCTAAGCGTGGCCCAATGATTGCTGTGTTTTGTATGAGATGCACCTCCACATTACAACACGTTACCAGTTTACACGGTGTGATTAAGTTTGTCTCGTCCGTCACATCTTCTGGTTTAATTTCAAGCTTCTCGTGTTGGATTTCTTGTATTAGATGCTGCTGCTCGCTGATGTTTAACAGGCTCTTTTAGCTGCAGCAGCTCTGTGGATCTTAATGTATGCCATACTGTCTCCACAGCAGAACTGATCCTGTGTATATGACTGTCTGTTATGAGAGCCAAAGGTATCTGCACACGTGCGCGTTTCATTGGCATCAGCGTTGCTAAAGATTATTGGCTGTTGGACGTGAGGAAGAGGAGCTCAGTGCTTCGCATCTCAGGGGAAAGTTTGCGGGTTTGAGTAAAAGGCTGAGGATGGAGTGACTGTGAGAACATGCTCTGTGCCCACAGGCAGGAGGAGCTGGGCTGCTGCGACAGTTTTTTTTTCCCCCTTGTACGCCTGAAGGTCACGGTGCTGTAGCGCCGCTTATTTGGATGTTTAATTATGATAATAGCTCCGCTGCATCCTCCATTGGACTCTGGGGAAATGTCGCCCAAACTCCTGGTTGCTATAAATCTTCTCGTTGTTGTGCTGCTTTGTGTTTAAACCTCCACATTATTCATTTCACTTCCACTGTGTCCAGGATCGGGATCACAATAATATATCCAGTTTCCACAGAGCGGATGTGAAGGCTAATTCTCCACAATACCTGACCTTGATTGGCAAATAGCTTTTGTTTTGGTTGCCATTATTGATGCAAACCTGCTAAATGGAGCTTTTCCACTTCAGTGGTACTTGTAGTACTTGTACCACGTTAGTTTAATTAGAGGCGGTCTGGCTGAGCTTTTGGAGCCGTGTTGCCTCTCGCTTCAGCAGAGAAACAGGACGAGTTCAGCTTTGTCACATTTTCTTCTCTAATTTGTCGTCGTTTTGCGTCGCTCCTATACGTCTATGCTTGTCTTGGTTTGAATCCATTTCCTGTTTTATTTCATAAATGTCCACCTTCATGCACTTCACTGTGGCTTCTGCTCATTGTTCTGTTTCCTGCCAGTTGTCTTGCCAACCTGTGTTCAAAAAGCCAATCACTGACAGCATAAATACTCCATCCTTTTTTGAGTTTTGGCTTCCCAATCACTTTTTTTTTCATGCATAATTCCTCGTGATTTTCTTTCCTGTAGTCCATAATCAGTTTGATTTTGTACCTGCCCCTAACATGTGGTGTTTGCTAGCTGACAGGCCAACTGTGTGCGACCTTTGACCCAAACTAAACTTTACCTTCGCCTCAGGCAGATTTAAATGGCACTGACAAAGGATGGAGCAACATGTTGGTTTGTTTTAATTTGAATATTTCCAGTATTTAAAGACTTGATGGTGTTAGTGGTCTTTCTTGATTAGATATATTTAGCCAGAAAACTTTGGATTGGTTCAAGTTTTGAATTTCAAAATTTGTTATCAACCTACCAGGTTTGTTTGGAAGTTTGAGCTCAGCATGAATCATTTTAGCCTTTTGTATTTCTTTCCCTGACATTTCTTTGAAGGACTTATATTGTTGCTTGTTCTTCTTTTGCCTGCTTTCCTCATCCCAGTTAATTTCACCTCTGTTCTGTAATTACACAAGTATAAGAATACTTCAGTACAAAATATACTCATAACATAATCATCCAAATTGCATTTAATGAGCTCCACAGTCACACAAAAAATGAACATGTACAATATTAGTATCCAGCACTAGGCTTTATTAAACCGGTTATTGTAGAGTCCTGTTTGTCATTAGCATCCTGGTGAGGGCAGGATGGTTTCCACCACACCACCTCTCCCTGAGGGAGGCTGGAGGACAATGTAAAGAATAATTTGCACTCTTGTATGTAATAACAGTCGAGTGTTCTGCCACGCATGTTTTATTTCCCTGTAGTTTAGCCTACCAGGGATTTGCCACATGGGCTGCTGGAAAGATAAATGGCACCTTTTGTATTACCACTTATTAAACCTTTAATAGGAATGGATTTTCCTGTATGAGGGTGATGAAAGGAGTGAGTGTAATTGCAATGACTGTGGGTGCCGACATCGGCCTCTTCCGCTGATTAACGGCCCGACAGAAATCAGAGCCGGGATAGGTAGACCAAAGCCGGCGTCATCTTTATACTATCATAAAAGTCCCGCTGTGGCAGGCGGCGTCACGCACCATGACTGACAGCATCTATATATATATTTATATTTATTTATTTGTTGCTGTTGTTGATGCAGGCTGTCAGAACAGTAAATGATCTATATGAGTCCTGATTTTCACAGTAAATGGACGTCATTCATAACTTCGTAACATCCACGTTTTCAGTAACAGGTCGAGGTTATATTTGCTTCCACTACTTTTTATGTGGAGTATTGACCTGTTGGGCAAACCTCAGTGGAAATCTACTTTAACATGTGGCTAAAATGCTGCCTAACCCTAACCCCACCCAAAGTGATTTGCTGGCACTCTGGTGGATGTTGAGAAGCTAATGTGAGCAAATCGCATGTGTGAGCCAGCCCGAAGTCACAGGAGCTGTCCTTGGTGCTGAGAGGGAGGCAGCTGTACGAGTGTTTTCCTGAACAGACCTGAAGCCCGCTGGACTTTGTTTCTTTCCTTCAGCTAATCCTTTCCATGCAGCCTGCATCAGGATGTCAATTCATAATAAAAAGTATACAGGCACCAAGCAGTCAATCAGCGTAACACAGAGATTTCAGTCCTGAATGAAAGACGCATTTTCATCCCTTTTTATTTAGGCCTCAGTGTTACACACAAGCTGTCTATGGTGTGAGTGCTCATAGACATACTGTCACGGTCATGCATTGATAGACTTGCAAATGCAGGGTGGAGGTGTCATGAATCGCACAAATATCAGTCGGACACTTTGGATTTCCCCCCAGGTTTCCCTCACAGTCACTGTTTGGTGTCAGAAAGCTGAACGTGAATTAAAATATCTGCAGAAATGTTTTTTTGCACCCTGGGTTGGCTCAGCCTCGTCCATGTGATTCTGAATGTTTCCTGTTGTTTTCCCTCTATTAGTCTTTTACATCACTTCCTGCGTTGTTTTAAAGGTTAGACCCTCACGTGGCTTCCTTGTGATGTTTACCTTTGTTCCCTTTCCTGTTATCGTCTAAACTGAGATCACCTGTGCCGTCTCTGTGGAGTTTCCTCTTGTGCTTTCTGCCATCTCCTTGAGTTTTGTTTCCAGTTGTCCCATCTCTATATGCGCACATGTTTTGTTTTTTGGTTTTTTGTGTGTGTAGGGTTTGGGCAAATGGTTTGGAGGAGTTTGAGAATCCGTAAAGGTTGGATTAAACCAAATACTGGTAAAGATTTAAAAATAGGAACAGCCCTCCTCCGCCTACCCGGTTAATGAGCCTTCATTCTCCTTATTTATCTTCAGTTTGCTGCAGTTTAGTCTGACTGAAAACTGTATTTTATTTGTATATTGTGTACAGAAAAGCACAAACAAAGACAAGAGTTGAAAATCCTCATCCATAACCATAAAGTGTAATTACTGCCCTGAAAAAAAGAAATACATGCTCGCGTATTTTCCCACTCAGCTCTAGTGTCTGGGGTTTTTTGTATTAACTTTAATATAAAAATAAAATAATTATTTCATCTCTTGTACTGCTCAACAAACTGAAAAGCACGCCTCTCGGCTCCACGTTGTTCCCCTGTTTTAAAGTAGCTTCACTGAAAGTTTTAACTTTGGAGTAAAATGTGTGTAGATGATGGAGACGGTTACGCTGCTTCACTTTTCCTCTTGACGTTGCTGTCGATCATTTGCCTTCTTGCTACAAATGCAATGCATAAATAATTGGACTGAAATGTTCTTCTAAATAAAATCTATTTGCTGGCAGCAGGTGGTGGGAAATAAAATCTGAGAATGTTGTGACCCAGTGAGAGTCCCAGCCGCTATAAAGTCTTTCTGAGATTAATAGGTCAAGCAAGAAGCCAGACTTTATGGTCCCATCTCTCAGAAGCTGCTAAATCCCCAAATAAAGCAGCCGCTCTTTCTGGTATATATATTTTTTCCACCCAGTTTGAGCTCTGAGACTCACAGCCCTGGACTCCTGGTTGATTACCTGCCAGCGAGAGGTGGGGGCTTGATAAACTTAGCCGCTCCAATACATTGTTTTTGCATCGGCGGCGAATAAATGGTTTTTGGCTGCTGGCTGGTGTGAAGTTCCCACCTTGTACGTGGCGTAGGAATGTTTGCAAATATGCTGGAAAGGTCAGCCAAGCCACACATTAATTTTCCAACTTAAACAGGATTCCCACGTTTCTGTGGCCTTTATTAACCGTTCAGCTTTTTCATAAAATTCAATAATCCAACAAAGTTTGTAAGCCTTTCTGTGGAGCAATTGGATATCAATACACTGTGGTTTAAATGCCAAGAAATACTTTGACATCACGTTTTTAAGGCATTCATGTAATACAACCGCTGGTCGATACCCAGCTTTCATGCGTGTGAGATAGTATCGTATGTGTAATATGTCTCGATTATAATCGTCTTTCCTCATTAAAGCTTGCAGAGGCCAGACTGTTTTTTCCCCTGTTGCTGGAACAGCAAGCCTGTCAGATTAAAATGCATTTGTTCTCAGAGTGTATTCACCTTACAGTCATGTATATGAAATCTTTATTGTCCCAGGAGTGAATTTTGCTTTCAGTCTGCACAGTTTTGTCTCACCAGACGGACTGCCATGGCAGAAGGAGAGAAGCTCCTGCCAAAGAGAGGCTGTCCTCCAATTTAAAGTGGAGTATGTGAGGACAGATGGACGCCGGGATTTTTGGAACGAGTGCGGATTGCAGGGGTGATTTGTGCAACTCACTATAGCAGGTGTTAAACATGCGACGGCTCTTTTGTTGCAGTTTTAGGACTCGAGTGTAGGCAGACTAAAGAGTTTGCAGGCGGTGCATGTATGGCAGGACATATGTTTGCTTTTGTTGGGAACAGCATGGCGAAGGAGCAGGAAACAGGATGGGTGGAGTTACACTGGAGGAGGTTTGTGCTGTGAGAGAGATGAAAATAACCCGTAAGATGTAATTCACCTGTTCATTAATAAAGTAAACCGCACAGCTGTTTAGTGAACGGTCATAATTTCAAATCAAAGTCTTAATATCCTCAGTGCGATGTAGTGAACCGAGCATTTGGATCAGGGTTGGTGGAAACTTCAAATCGTGTCTTTACAAATGTCAAATGTCTTCAGTTGTCCTGATTCAGGACACACAGCCTTGAAACGTGCTTGCAGAGCGATTCATGGAAATGGTGCTGACTTAATATGAGCAGGAGCTGTGACATCTCAGGCCTCAGTGCAGCGACGGTTAAAGCAAACTTTAATGAAACATTTGAGCTGAACGGTGCGCGCGTCTGTGTTTGAACGGGGGCTGATAACGGCCGACGTGAAAGACTCGAGCAGCTTTGGAGCTTTTCTGGTTTCACATGTGACTCAGCTGCTTGGATTCCCAATTTTAAAAAGTTATCAGCACATCTTGGACACACACATCATCAAACTTGCGTTTCCCCAAATGCTAGCTGCTGAGTCTGTTACAGATCTGAAACAAGGCGTTCGTTATCTTGACCAAGAACACTTCGACCTGCAGCCAGGAAGACTGAGATTGAACCATAGACCTCCTGGTTAGTACCTCCTAAGGCCTCGGCCACACAGGACTGGAGATCAGTTGGCAGCAGCTATGCTTGGGCAAAATGTGAATTCCTGAACTGATTGCTGCCTGTCATCAAGTCACAAAGAGGGAGCTGCACCTTAAACAGAGCAGCAAGCAGACTGCTGCCATCCCCTGGAGTTTGCATTAAACATGTTGATTTGTTTGCAGGTAGTTAAAGTCGCTAACTACCAGCCGAGCAGAAGTAAAGCCGGCCCTTTGCTGCGTGTCTTCCCTCATACTCTCTCCCTGCTTTGCTGTCTTTTCGTCACTTTCTAGTAAACTGGAACTTAAAAAGGCTTCAATCATTGGTCCTGTTGGACCTGATCAATCAAAGGGCTCCTCCCATTTCACCATCATTGACCTGCACACTCTCTGAAGGGAAAATGATCAGCCAAAAAACCAACAAAACTCAAGAAACACAGTGGAAGTGTTTATGAAAGACAATAACATGGAACAGGAACAGGAGTGACGAGCTAACAGCTATTTACTGTTAGCTTGATTAAAACTCCCATCACTTGCATCTTTTTCTCACAGCAGTGATGAATCCTCTGCTGGTTTCTGTCACTTCCACAGCTGGTCCGCCACACATGGCCCCCCTGCCCAACACCTAGCAGAACCATCCACTAGTCCGGGGCTTAAGCAAACGGCCAGAACGGCTGAACTGGGGAGGTGGAGAACTGGCTGAGGGCCCAATAGCCCGGGGACCAGGCTGGAAATGACAGACCGAACCCGCCATAGGTTCCTTGATCACCGGCGGGCGCGGGGCGCTCTCCGAGGAAAGGGCAGAATCCAACAGTCTGGTTGTAGATGGGCAGCCACGGCGAGGGGCCCGGGCCGGCACTAACGGATTATCCTGCAGATCGTGCGCAGGTTTAAGCCGGTCCACTGAAAGTACCTCCTGCCGACCCCCAAGTCCAAAATGAAGTGCTTGTGGCCTGGCTTAACAACTCTATACGGGCCGTCATAAAGCGGACGCAAGGGAGGTTGATGAGCATCATGCCTGACAAAAACAAACTGAGAGGAGTCCAACGATCTCGGAACAAAAGCTGATCAAGGACCAGCTCAGCCGGAGAAACCCAGAGGTCCTCCTTTACTGAGCGCATTTCCAATAAGACCCAGGGAAGACGGTCGACCCAGTTGCCACCCCCCATGAGTAGGCAGTTGGCAACAGTGAGAAGGAAAACCACCCTTTTAACAGGAAGAAGCCTACATATGTAAATAATCTTCTGAAGATGCAGTCATACTTTTTTAAAACTCCACTCTTCAGTCACAACATTGCAACCCGGCTGCTTGTTACTGTGTCAGCCCCACTTTCTGCCACCAAAAAGTGCCGAGTCAACAACTCTAAAATCTGCCCTTTGTAATTGGGATCAAAGAGTTCTGAGGCTCATTAATCAGCCTCCAACTCTTTGTGTTCCTTTGACTTTAGCTACAGTGCATTGTTGTTCTGGAAACCACTTCACCAAGTGTTTGGTCTGCACTAATGTTTAGGTGCTGTCTAACTCCTCGGCAGATGATTGTGTTCACTGTTATCTTTATCAGTCAGAGGTTTTAAAGGGGACATGAAACGCGACACAAGGCTAGCCCTGCTCTCATAACCTGACATAGATGTAACTCTGTCTGTGAAGCTGGATTTAAGAAATAAGAGCTTAAAGTTTCAAAACATGTTTAGCACCATCTTCTGTCAGTGTGAAACGTGACGTCATGTGGTTGGTTGGGGCTAACAGACTTACATTCGTCATGTTAGCTAACCAGTGACAGAACTGATAACTCAGGGGAAAATAACAAAACTAAAACTAAAAATCAGTGTAATGGGATCACTGTAGTGCTGCAACGGTGAGTTTATGTCCCCTTTAATGGTGTGGCTGGTGTTTAGTGGGGGAGTCGTGTATTTTAGCCTGTTGGATGAACGTGTCCTTTAATTCTGCCAGTTTCCTTGCAGCAGACAGTGGCAGAGAGCCTGGGAGGTTCGACTGTGAGCTCACAGAGATACCCGTGGGTCTACAGTCCACCTCCTCTCCCCTTGGCACTCATTATTAATTAAACTTGTTGAAGTTTGAGGCTCACCAGTCTGCTGTGGCTGCGAGCAGAAATATAAACCTCACATCAATCCCCCACCGTGTCTCTGACAGGTGCAACAAGCCTCATTCTTAATTGAAAACGCCCGACTGACTGCAATTTCAAAAGTGGATGATTGATTGATCAAGCCCAGAGGCTAGGCAGCGTCCCCTGCGAGGAAGGCCTTCAAATCCACAGCGAGGCTGAGCAGAGTTCATTTGGATAGTCGGAGAGATGAATGAGCACAAGCAGCCTGGCAAATTGAATTCTCACTCGTAGGCAGGAATTTCTTAATTGTGCATGACAAATTTCCCAAACAGAATCTGGAAAGTTTCATCAGCCCGTCCATTTGTCTGCTCGTCTGTCCCTCTGTAGGCTTTTCGGTCCATTTCTGCCCTCGATCCACTCGCCTAGATGTTTAAAACAGGACACAAGCTCATTTTATACATGTTTATTATTCATTTTCTCACCGCGGATTCCCCTTTGGCTTTTTTATGAAATGAAATGCATGCATCATCTCAACGATGGGACTCGTGAGCATCGTGCAGTAAAAACAGACACTCCTGAAGTCTTTCTCAGCTGCAGCAGCTGTTGATATCTACTATCAGACCCCGCTACTGGTTTGATAGCTGGAGGCTAGACCTCCCATTCTACTTTTAAAAAACCAGAAGAAGCACAAGTAAACCGGCAGTCTGAGAGAGAAGAGCTCTATTGAGGTGTTTAAGATATGTGGTCGTCTGATTATTCGATAGCTTGTGCTTGTATGTGAGGAGAAGGATTCAAGGACACGATTGAAATCAACTCTGTGTAGCGCTCTCGGGTTTTTAGTGGTTTGTGTTTGCATCATCGATTCTGTATAAGAAAGGAGGTCTTGTTTGGGGTTTTTTCAGGTGGCTGAGTACAGCCTCCTCTTTAGCATCATTCCTGTCTCTAAAAAAACCCCCCAAAAAAACGGAACAGGTGGAAGTTGGGGTGGGCGATATATCGAATATACTCGAGGTATCGCGAGTTTTTCCGCGTGCGATAGTTAAAATGGCTTTATTGTAACCATTGTTGCCGTATAGGTTGCCATGGCAATATTAAACTATCGGCATGTAATTCACTGTGAGTTTCTTTTTCCCCAAGACGCTGCGAATACGTCATTAATAACCCCTCCCAACCTGAAAATGTTCTACCTGGCGCACTGCGCTGAGCATGCGTGTTTATCAGTGTTGGGTAAGTTACTTTAAATTAGTAACTTAGTTACATTACTAGTTACTTTTGATAGAAGTAACTAGTAATGTAACTAACTCAGTTACTTCAAGTTACTCGTTCTTTCAGAGTAACTAGTTACTAGGGAAAGTAACTTTGGTTTTACTCAGAATTCTCTTGTTAATGTGTTGCTTCCATAACTGGATACCCAGCCAGACTGCCAGTCTTCTAGCTTGCTTACTTGCCACAAGTGCACTGTGCCACCTACCAACAGAAAGGAAAAAATAATGTGCACATTTCCACGAGAGAAATCTCACGCCTGGACCGTCGTTGACCGCCGCCATGATTCTAGCCTGCTTTTTACATCCAACACAAAAACTGCAGTCGTGGTGCTTTTGATTGTACTCAGAACTCGGAAATTCTGCCTTCTGAATAGGAAGATGTAGGTAACACCAGACTGCAGATGAGCTGCATACAGAGCTGGACTGGGACAAAAAAATCGTCCCGGGTATTTTGACTAGAGACCGGCCCACCATTATAGGAAAAATCATAAAGCCTTTGAATGAAAATAAACACTGTTGTGACAGTGATGTACACTGTTCTGATGGTATATATGTATCAATCTATCAATTGTTTGTTGTAAGACTCAGATAATTATTTTTTAAAAGCGAGACATTTTAAATGAGAATAAGAAAGAAAAGTATTTCTTTGTGCCCCCCTTTCCCTGTTAATGCCCTACCTGGCCCCCTGGCAACACTTTGCTAGACCCGCCCCTGCACAGTTACCAGCTGTCAGCTACGCAGAAAAGGATCCTGGTGTTATTTGTCTCTCAGAAACAGTTCATAACTTCCCTTCAACTCATCCATGTCACCTAAAAGGTAAACCTGTTTCTCCATCACCTGTTCAGCTCTGATGATTCAGTAAGGACATCTCCTGGTTTCATCTGCATGTTTCCCTCTCACCAGATAACCAAACCGATATCATGACCAGCAGCTTTACAGCTGTGGCTCCAGCAAACATCAGCTGATACTAGCAATTAATATTAAATAAATTCTAACAACAGCTGATCAAGCTTAAACGTGCTGCTGTTGTTTAGCGCGACATCCGCTGGTTTCCTCTTTCTGGCGCAAAGTGGGCGATAAATAAACAAGAGAGAAAAGCCGATCAGCTGATCATTGATCAGTTTCGTGATTGAAGTAGAAACAGGAGAGAATGAGAGAAGAAGAGGCAGCTGTGCAGCTTCAGCTTTGTGTCTTTTTCATTGTAGCTGAAGTCCGGGACAAACTGTGTTCCTTTTCACCTCAGTACGAAACGCGTAATATTTTCTCTGAATACCAGACGATTCTGTTTTTTACGGGACGGTTGGCAACTCTAATAATTAACCGTATGAACAAAATAAAGTTCAACATCAGTAACATAGCACCCACCCAGCTGTATAGAAACTCCGTCATGCTAGCTAGCACGCAGTACGAAAATGTCAGCATACCGAAAATAAACTCCACCTAAACTTGGTTTATATCTGACCCAGATAGACTGCAGGTCATAACTTCTTACCTGAAGTTCAGTTCACCTGACACGCGGACCGGCGGCCGCTTCGGGTCTCTCCTCTTGCCTCCCTTTTCCTTCATCCACCTGCTGGCCTCCACCACTTGCTAATGTTATTGAATCTGTGGAAGCTCCGCGATATCCACCACACGAAGTAACGAGTAACGAGCCTATCTAAATCCCAGTAACGAGTAACGCGTTCCTGGTTTTAGCATAACTAGTTACCGTGCTCGTTACCACAATAATAACGTAGTTACTGTAACGCGTTACTTAATAACGCGTTAGTCCCAACACTGGTGTTTATACGCTACCAGAGAGGGAAAAATAAGGCGACAGCAGGAATTTCAGAGAGCGAGGGTAAGAGATTCGCTGTCGTTTGGATGTCGAACTAAATGCAAGACGTGAAACTTCCCACAAAAGGTAGCAGTACCCTGAAATTATTCCACTGCAAAATTCAAACAGTCTTAAACTGCATATCAACATCTCCCCACACACCAAAGAAAACGTTAATTAAACCAGCTGTGCCACCCGTGACTGTTCTAGATCAGTCGTGTTTTGTTTTAGTCACTATCTAGATTTTATTTCTGTAATTTGAGTTCATCACATTTTATATTTTTATATATTACAGGTAGCAAAGAACACCTTTTTTAATTTCAGTAGTTTTATTTTGTCTCGTGAATTCTTTGATGTATTTTTTGTTTGTTAGAGGTCTGCTGTTGACACAGAGAGATTTACTGTCACAGTAAGCGATGGTTAAAAAATGGTTAAAATAAAACATTTTATTCAGACTTTTTTGCATTTGAAGTAGAAAAAAATACGGAATAGTCGATTGGAAGTATACCAGTGCAATTTTAGGCACTGTATGGTTAAAAATAACATTTGTCTTTCGAGGATATTTAAACATATTGTGATTTATATCATGTATTGCGATGTAGCCCCCCCCAAAAAAAATATCTTGATATTAGATTTTTCTCATATTGCCCGGGCCTGGGGTAGGCAGCTGCAACGTCTTTGTCCAAAGTCCTGCATGAACTCAGATTGTTGTTCTCTATCCAGCCATCGTGGATATGACTGAAGAAATGATAAACCACGTGTAATTCTTTGATTAGTAACTCTCATGAGAATGCTTAGTGCATTCATACCTTACAGTACTGCATGTGATGACTGTATGGTGCTTCTTTGGTGATGGTATACACAGCACTGTTAGTGGCTGCAGGAGTTCAGTGGTTTGTACTGATAAAGGACCAGAGATGATGTGTTCTAGCTGACAGGAAATTTGAATACGGATTTTTGTTGAGATATATATTTTTTCTGTGGAGATAATAAAATGATAATTGGGTGGTATTTTCAGTACAGCAGTGTTTGAGTCCTTAACCTGTTTCCACTCCCTGTTTCTACCTGTCCAGGTGCGATATTTGAGGTGAACGCAGTGCGGGACGATGAGGTGTTCCAGCTCGCCGTGTCTGACCTCAGTCTGAATGACGACATTCTGCAGAGTGAGAAGATCACACACTCGATTAAACTCATCGAGCCCAACAACCCTTTCCAGGCGGTGCAGGAAGGTAAGGCCGCTGCTGCGTTTACGTCACGTGACGGCGGGAGTGTCAGATGATTTTCGTCCGCAGTGCTTTCTGCAGTTTCCTGGTTTCCTTGCTTCTTACTCTCCTGCCTTGGACTGTTAATCTTTAGATTGTGCGGGTGCCGCCACTCGCTGAGGTATCCTCACAGCTAATGACCCAGGTATCAACCTCCTAAATGCTGTTTAAATCACGGCAGCTGCAGCCGCTCTGCCCGAGCTCTCAGAGGACGCTGTTTGTCTTTCATGCAGCTCCACAGAGCCTGTCCTTTGCCTCTTCTTTCCTGTTTCTCAGGGTTTCCTTTGAGATTCATTCTCTGTCTTCTCTCTCTCTCTCCCTCGCTGGTCTTCCCTGCAGAGGAAGCTAGGGGGAAGCACTGAGTCCAGCTGCACACAGGCCTCTCAGCTTTGTGAGGAGCTCGTGTGGCTGTGAACACATTTGCCGAACTTGTTTATGTGTACGCTCGTGGCTGCAGAAAAGGCCGTGATGATGTGGATGATGAAGCTTATGCTGGAGGATGCTGATTGTTTTGCTGCAGTTAATGACGATGATGTTGATGCTGGTGATGAGACGACTGTTGTGACGATAATGGATATAACTGGTATTGATAATGATGCTGATGAATGTTACGATGGTGCTGATTATAATGTGAGTGTCGAGGATGAGGATCCCTGCAGTGATTAGGACGACGCTGAAGATGATTAAGGGGTATTAATATGTGCCGGGGGGGAAGGTGACGCCGTCGCAGACACGAAAGAGGATGAAAGTGCGGTGCTTATGCTGATATTGCCATTCGAGGATGATGGTGATGATGCACTTGTTGCAGCCGGTGTTCATTTCGACACGATTTCTTTCTGAAAATATCTCAAGTTCAGCTTCGGTTTTCTTTATTTGCACCCACAGGTAGATCTAGTTTGCAGCAGGTGAGTCATCCATCCTCAAATGCACATTTTTCAAAGCGACACAAACAACAGATAAGCTTATTACAACACGGCGCTGGGGAAAAATTGCTTCCACATCATGTAAGATATATAAAAGCTATGATTTGTTCATCTGAGTGGTGGCTGCTGGAACAAAGCTGTTTTTATACTCCGCATCACTCAGCACTTTGGGACTTAAAAGCTTTTGTCCAGATGGAAGAAACCAAATCTCAGTGGAGTGGGCAAACAGTGATGAAGTCCTGAAGTGAAACCAAATACCTGCTGTAATCGTGCCGTGAACAGGGATGTTGGGTCAAGCTGTCCAATCAGCTGATTAGGTTCACCATCTATCAATTTGACTGAATGAGTTTCTGCTCTTTATAGACAAGGATCCAAACTGTGACACTGAGAAAACAGGACAAAGCAGATTCAGTAGAAGCTAGCAATGCAAAGAGAGTTTCTACCAAGTTTACCTCCACAGACAAATTTAGGTCTGAAAAGATCCAACTGTACATGTAAGCCCGGGTAAAATCCTGATTTTGTTCCAGTTGTGGCTGCTGTCAAAAATCAAGCCTCATCTCATGTCGATTGCTGCAGCTTGCTTTGTATCAGAGTTAGCCGGGCCTCCATTGCTCAGTCACAGCTGGTGCAAAACATACATTTTTATCTGGTGCAATGAAGAGTGCACGATTCCAAGTTTAGCAGATTGTTTACGAACATTTTAAAATCCTGTTAGTTGTTTTTAAGTCTCGCAGGTCTGTGTTTGCTGTGACCGTGTAGCGCTTCGGTCAGCCCTCTTGTTGTGCTTTATAAATAAAGTTTTATGGTATGAATGTTTGTCCGCACTGTCACATCGTCCATCATAACTTTGGGATGCATCGGCTCATTGCTATGAGAAATGGACCTCAAAGATTAAGGTTCCAAGTCTTCTTTGCAGCACATAATCTTTTTTTCTCAGTGTTTTGCTGTGTTTCGATCACCTCGGTGCTCTGATGTGTGTGGTCGAACCTCCCACGGCTGAAAATCATGTCACAACAGTGTGGATTTGTTTCTACTGCAAATTAACATCAGCAAAATCACTTTAGCCCCCGTCGCAGCGCTGGAAAGCAGGTGACTAGCTCAGATGGTGAAGCTGTCGTGACGAACACCTTCACATTAATCAGCTGTAAGACTAGCTCAGGATTTAATTGGTTACTTCCTCCAGAAAGCTCATCAGAGTCAGTCAGACCACACAGAACCGAGCTGTCACCTTAATTAGCTTTGTGTTTTCAAGTGGAACTTGAAAAATGTGGACTTCTTCCTTATGTCAAGGAAATGAGGTGCAGTAGAGGTAAATATAACAGAAAAAACACAGCGTTGAACTTGTTCATTTAAAAGCCTGAACGAGAACGTTTGGATCACGTGCAAACAGGTGTTTCAGAGGAGCTGCGGTAAAACTGTCAGTTTTCCTCCTAAAGGTGGTTAATGGAGGGAAATGAGGGTAGATAAATCTCCCCAGGCTGCATACGTCTTGTAATTTTTAATTAACAGAAATCTAATTAAAATATTAATAGCATTTTGATTGTACTGTGAAGTGCACTCGTATTACGGAGTTGACACCACTCTCTCAGGCAGCACCTGATGCTAGCACGGTGACTGGAAACAACAGCATGTTGACTTTTGACTCTTCTGTCACGGATGTAAATAAATCTTTTACAGCACACAGGACTCCCTGAAGCGAAATGTCAAGTGGGAACAGCCCCGATTAAAATCATCCTGAGAGCAGATGTTGGAAACAGAGCACTGGATTTGTTCTTTAGCTGTGCTCTAGTTTTTCAGTCCTGCAGACGTACATGTTGCTCAGTGTTTGGGTGTTTCTGCACACCACAAGGTGGTGTTTGTAGGTGGTGCTCTGTCTCTTCAGTCGTGGTGAACATCTCTGCTCTTGAATGCAATAAAGTTCCTCCTTTTCTGCTCTTTCTCAGAAACCGCTGGCATCAGATTTTCACATGGTTGGGTTTGGCACCAAACTGGATTTTATTTCATTTCATTATTTAGTACGGTTTGTTGTTTGGGCCAAAATATTCTCCTTTAAAAACATTAACCTGCTGGCAGCTACATTTTCCCAGTGTAAATGTTTAAATGATAAACAATTAATAAGTAAAGACTTCCTGAGATTTCCATGCAGAGTTCTCAAATATAATGTGATGACCTCGTCATAATAATCAGTATATGGAAAACAGGAAACAGGAGCTTGTTCAGTGAAAGTTTGGAAAGCTGAATTTTTCTGAAAATATCCTGATCGACTCCCTGCAGTCGAAATAATTCAGCCGTGTGAAAACGTACTTTTAAACTTACAGGAACAAAACATTTTACATTTATTGACATCATATTCAGTGACTCAGGCCTGCGGACACACAGGAGAGCTCATTAGCATGATTTCAGGTGTTGTGTCCTTGTGCATTTTAATGGCTGTGACATGGCGCGCATGAATATGTATGTGTGTGTTTGCATCAGTGCTGCCCTTTCAAAGGGCACGGAGTCGGGTCTCGAGTGGACGGGAGCCACTCACATGTGTTTGTCTGAATCAGATGCGTGTCAGCTTAGCGTAAGACCTCCTGCTCTTTGTTAGAGACGACACAAACACTCATTTTATTTCCTGTGCCAGCTCATCTCATCCTCTGACCCGACAACAGCAGCACAGCAGAGAGCCCTGCTTACATTTGGGAGGAAGCGGCTTATTTATTAAAAATAAATGGATAATATTTGTTTTAATAGTAGTAAAATCTACTATGCTGTACATGCATCTTGTTTTGATTTCTAGATAATGGTCTAAATAGAAGCCAAAAGTATTAAATTAGATGATCTCTAATGTTTTAGCTGAAATAAATGCAGGAAGTAAAGCATCTAAGGACAGAGGAAAATGAGGGAAGGGAGGGCAAAGAAGCCAAAGGGACATTAGAAACAGAGAGAGGGAGAAAGTAAAGAGGACGAGTGGGAGACGGGGCAATGATGGGGCAGATGAAGAACAATTAAAGTGGCAAAAAAAGGAAGAAGGTATTATCAACACATCTGATACAGTGTGTGCGTGCGTGCGTGCGCGTGTGTGTGCGCGTCATAGCCCAGCTTTTTCTCTCGCCTTGACCTTTTGCAGATCTCCCATGATCCCCGTCTGGAGAGACTCTGCTGACAGCCTGGGCTGTAGTGGATTATGGGTAATGAGACATGGATTCACACCCTGCCTCATGTGAGAGAGAGAGAGTGGGGGTGTGAGAGAGTGGGGGTGGTGGTCAGTGTAAGTTTTTGTGTGTTGTCAGCTGACTTAGAGCCCCGTCACCTTTATTATATCATCTCTGTCTGTGTGTGTTTATAGTTTTATGTGTAAGATGAGACCTTTGGCCTGTCACATGACCGGTTTACTCCCTCACTGAATAAAAACATCCCTTTGAATAGAAAACCAGTCACACAATAGGAGAAACCCAGTGAGCCAGCGTGTGTTGGCATCATGAAAGATGAATGAAGGAAGGCATCCGTGTGTCCCCATGTGAATGTAAATGTACTTAGATAAATATGATTAATAAGTGTGATCAAGTGATCACATGGTTGTTCTAAAATTATTAAAAAAAACAAACTTTGTGCCACTTTTTTGTTTTATAATACCAGTTGTAGTGTTTTATTGGTCACTTTATAAGCCTGTGCAACTTGTGAAGCTAGTGTCAGCTGTTAAATTACGACTCCAGCCCTTCTTGCTCCAAAAACCCTTCATAGCTGCAGGCTGAACGGCGAAGCTTCAAAACGCGATCATCTTATACCATCGATGGCCACGCATCGGTAGCAGTGCAACGCTTTCTAGCAGGATCGCTAACAAAGCATGGAGTAAGCTAACAGTGTTTTAAAACACTCTTAGCTTACTCCATGCTTTTCCACCTGTGACATCAGCAGCTTTTCTTAGCGTGTTGGCAGTGAGTTTACTTTATAGGAAAGTCCTTTCATTCTCATTATGGTTTGGGAGGAAAACCTTTTATTTACATCTGTGCTGTTGGCAGTTTGATGAGCATTTCCTGTCTGTCTGTGTTCTCCCAGTGAGAGTGACTGGGAGCAGGGAAAGGAGAACCCAGCATGACTGAAGACTCTCACACGAAGCTGAAATGAGACTACAGCAAATAAACTGGATGAATAATAGCAGTTCGTTATTTTCCCCACATTATGTCTGTTTTTGCTCTGATATTGTCAGGTGCCAACAAATGACCAAATCCAAGGTTTTGGTACTGGATCCAAACTTTAGACAAACTTGATTTCGTGCATCGTTGCCAAACATTATCAGATTATCTGGTCATGTGACAGCATAGACTATCAGGTCTTCAAATTACAAGAATACGATTGATTGACAGAAGCAAACTCTGAATCTGAAATAGAAGTTCAGTATTACAGAGAAGTATCTTCACGATCAAATCGCATCAAAGACCGCAGCTAAACCTCACTGCTGTAGACAAACTGTGAGAAAACATCAGTGGATTTAAATGTAAGTATAAATCTATACAGCCAGCAAAAGTGCGTCTCTCCCATCGTGCATCCATCCATCCACTGCTTGAAAAGAGCTCATCTCATTAACTGCTCTTTCTTACAGAGATTCCTTTTGTCGTAATCAGCCTGTTTACTCTGATAGGAGCGGCTCTTCATCCGCACTCGCAGATACGCAACACTTTAATGCTATCGACAAACCCTCCAAAGGAAAATCTCACTGAAACCATCTGTCAAACCAATCCGCTCGGATTACACGCCTCGAGTTTTTCAACAAAGTCGCCAAGACAGAGAGCTGTTTCTCCACCGACGCTAATCCTTTTAACTCGTATCAGCTGCGTTTTCACTGAAGACGCCCCGTTATCCCGCGCGCGTTTGGCTGTGGCGACGCGGCGGTGACGCCAGGCGGCCCGGGCCTCTCTGACCCGCCGTCTGTAATACGGGTATAATGTGATGAACTTTTCAGCGCTGCTCACTAATTCTTTAATTGGCTTTTCAATTCAAACAAATTAGGCTAATTGTCTTATTATGATCTGTCCGACTCGGCTCAATAACTGTATAATTGGAAGAGAAATGACTCGACCTGGGAAGTCATTGATGGAATTTGACGCTTCAGTTTGGCTTTATTCCCCTTTTTCTTCTGTATTGTTGTTTCCAGTCGCTTCTCCTCTCACATCTTTCTGTTGTTTGTTTCCTGTTCTTTTGTTTGTACCCTTTCTGTTACTCAGTTTTTCTTTTTTTAATTCTTTATTTAATGCTTCTTTGGTCTCATTGGTTCTTAATTGCCTCCGAAGTGCTTTGTGCCTTTTGCAGTTTTAATTATTTGTCTCTTGATGTCTTGTATTACCTGCTTCCTCTTTGCATTATTAAAGTTATTTTATTATTATTATTATTGTTATTATTTTATAGTGCTTATGTTCGTTGTGGTTACTCCTTAATGTCTCTTATTATAGCCAAACAATTTTTTTCAAAGACGTCTCCTACACCAGCGGTCCCCAACCCCCGGGCCACGGACTGGTACCGGTCTGTGAGTCGTTTGGTACCGGGCCGCGAGAGTTGAGGCTCGGGTGTGAAATTTATGGTTTTCAGGGTTTTTATCGTTAACTCGGTTTCCCTGGGTCTTTTTCTGTATTGTAGTTGTGCGTCTTATTTTGAAAGAAATATTTACGCGTTGCCATAGCGACCAGAGAGCATTAAGGGGCAGAGAGGAGGATGTTACTCTCAGTGTTGTTGGCGCATTTCAGGAGGACGCTGCTAATAAAGTTACACAATTACACAGTGAATTCCTCTTTAATATTATATTTACAGAATCCCACAGTTTTTGTCTTGGTCGTATCATTTTATTTTGTTGTATTTCTCCGCGACACCTTAACAGCTGGTCCGTGAAAATATTGTTTGACATTAAACTGGTCTGTGGCACAAAAAAGGTTGGGGACCGCTGTCATTTCAATCCTGACCTCAGGAGGTCATTTCAGGTCATTTCAGAACTTAGATCAGTGACGCGTGGACACACACATGCTCTGTTGTCATAGACCAAAATTTGTTAACTTGCTTATTAACTTAGTCAGTTACTACGTGCTTAGTTAAGGGGTGTGTGTGTGTGTGTATGTTGCCTCCCTGTCTGTCTGCATTGGTTTGAGTGGCAGCTCCTGCTGTTGGATCCCAGCAGACAAATTGGTCTCATCTGTCCCACAGCAGCAGGTTCACACTCAGTCAAGGTTGATCAAGATCAGACGTGTTAGCGTGTGTGCAGCAGGTGGGGCTGTGATCAGAGAAACTGGGTAAAAAAGGTAAATTGGTTTTAATTCTCCATGTTTTGGTTGGATTTGGAGCAGGTTTTTGGACCTGTCTGTTGGCCGCTGAACTCCACTGGTGAGTTCTGTCAGTTTCGATTCTTACAGCAGAGCACAGCCTCTTACCTGAGGTTACATGATGTTCGTATGTGCTGCAAAAGGAAGATTTTGGCTTTTATTTATTAAAAAACACATAAGCGGCTGCTGTCGCCCCTCGTGCTCCGCAGCCTCAGTGAGATCTGTGTAGCAGCACCAGCTCCTCTGCAGGTTCTGCTGAGAGACTCTCCAGCTCACAGCAGATCCCTGAAGAATGTCTACAGTCGCCAGCTGCAGTGCAAGATGGAGGAGTTCATGCATGTCCAACTGTGGGGTGACTCTACCTCAGCAGGTAGTAGCTCTACCTGCTGAGGTACAGTCACCCCACATAGGCAGATGATCCGCTGTGGCGACCCCTAAAACGAGCAGCCGTAAGTAGTAGACTTATCGGTTACAGGCTGCTAAGTGTCAAGACTTTCTCTAGAACAGCTTTTTTTTTAATCCCAATCCTGATATTTTTGGATGAAATGGAAGGCCAGGCTGACACGCTGGACTTCAAAAAAGGTTTTGTGGCTTTATGGCAGCCAGCTTTCACAGTCTAGTGTGGAGGCTGTTAAAGCAGCACAATGATTGCCAAAGACACTGGATGTAACGACTGCGAGTCAGTCTACTGGTATCGGCCATATATTGTACTATCCATGGTTACAATGCATGCTTTAACAATAGTTTAAGCATGCATGAGGACTGAGCACTGCATAAAGTCTGCATTGTGCCTAGCATAAAGCAGAGTTAAAGGGTATGCACACAGCCTGGAAACATAAACAGCAGGAGCAAATTATTAGGTATGCATGCTTATAAAACTGCGTGTCTGTGCTCCAGTGAAGGCATCTGACAGGGACAAGCATAACCTATAAGCGTGCACAATAATTCTTCAGAATTGCTTGAAAAATCTTTTTTTAGTCGTAGCATTCGTCCCAGTGTTTACATGTTTTCTGTAATACAATATTTAACATCTGAAGCCGAGCCGGCAGCATTTTCTCGAAGATAACTCACCCCCTAAAGGATGATGTAAGCGGTTTTCATGTCATGCACTCGAGCATCTGCAGTAACTTCTCATGCTCGTTGCATCTTGCTGCTGATAAGTGTGGATCTACAAAGAACGAAAAAGACTTTAGAGACTTTGTTCTTGCTCTAATGCCGCTAATCTGAACTGTCAATTCACTCTGTGATCTCTGTGTCCAGACCAACAGCTCCGATGTTTGCTGTTTTTTCTCAGCCAGACAGCAGTCGGTAATCACTTGACTCTCTGATCTGCCCTTGTTAGATGTCAGTGATCCAGTGAGAAGGGGATTTGAAGGACAGACCTACTGTTTTTAAACTGTAGCCGCCAGTAGATGCGCTGAGCTTTAATTATAGCAATAACAGCGTTATATTTTCTGTATTAATTTAACCTTATTTAATCTGCATGTGTGGGGCTGAACCAGCACATGTATGGCCTTTATTTGCTCACCTCAAGGTTACTGCAGCTGCTGATTGACGCTGCAGATAAAATACTACCGTTTGTTTGCCAAAACGTGGTCTGAGCAGATACCTTTAGTCCAGAATTGTTCCAGTTTGGAGAATAACATTTTCACTGGTGGATACCAACTTGTTTTGGTTGTAACCATGTATGTCTCTGTAGGTTCTCAGTCATCCAGGTCATGTAATCTAAGGAGCTTGGAAAGAAAAGCGACTGGATTTCTGTAGGTTTCTTGAAGACTTTAAATCCGAGAAGCTTCTTCAGTTCTAAAACCAAATGCTGGAGAGTCCCAGGTATTTAAGCCCTAGTGGGAGTGTCCCACAAGAGGGTTGTTGACCCACCTGCCTCACCACATGAGCCAAGGTGTGTAAAAGGGTGTGGGTTTCAGGTGAAACCATTGTGAGACCTTGCCTCACCCTATCATGTGACTTTTTGAGATAAACTGACCCAAGATGTGACTGAGGGGTTAAGGCGTCTGGGAAGGATCTCAAAACTGCATCATAGGTGTCAGACAGTTGGTGTCGTAAGCCCCGCCCTCTGTTCAAAGATGCTCGTTCACAGTGGACTTGGAAGTCTTCTTTCACTCCTTTTTTTTAAACCATCCATCTTCTCTATGCAAAATGTGAACATTGGCATTCTCGAAAGAGTGACCTTTGACCTTTAGATGCAGATGGACAGCTGAGTGTTGTCCGGCAGAGGTGGCTCTTCCATCCATTTATGAATTGGCTGTTTGGTCTCTCCAATGTAGAGGTCTGAGCATTCCTTGCTGCACTGTACAGCATACACTACGTTGTTTAGCTTGTGTTTGGGATGAACCAGTTTGTGTCTGAGTGTGTGGCTGGCTCTGGAGTACACCGCGATGTCGTGCTTGGAGAAGATACTCTCTGATAAACCTGCTACATAAGGGATGTCAGTGTTGTTCTGTTTGTCCTTCTGTTTCCCCCTAGTTGGTGTCTGAACTCGTTTACTGTGCATCTTTGGTGGTTTGATGAAAGCCCAGTTGGGATAACCAGCTTTCTTTACATGTGTGTGTTCCCTCTTTTTCCCTTCAGGCTTAGAGGGAACATTTTCTGCCCGCTGTTGTAGGCTCCTGATTACTCCAAGTTTGTGTACCAGAGGGTGGTGGGAGTCAAAGAGCAGGCACTGGTCTGTGTGTGTGGGCTTCAGGTAAACTGCTGAGGTTTCCATTCCCTTCAGTGCACATGCACAGTCCAGGAATAGTAAACTGTTATCTTTTGGGTCTTCGCTGGTGAACTTTGTTTCTATCCACTGAGTTGATGTAAACCGTGAAGGGATCTACTTCTTCGGTTTTGATTTTGACCCAGGTGTGATTCTTGTACCTGTACCAGTGGCTACGTGCTGTCCCTGTGAAAGAGCCAAGAGCCTCACTTTCCACTTCGTCCCTGTAAAGGCTGGCTACGATGGGTGACACCGGGGAGCCCATGGCACATCCATGTTTTGTCTGTAGAAACCTTTGTTGTATTTAAAATATAAGGCGGTAAATCGGAGGTCTAACAGTGTGCAGATCTGATCAGGGGTGAGGCTGGTTCTGTTTTCTAAGGAGATGTGTTGTTGTAGTCATTTTCTGACAGTCTCCATTCCTCAGTTGTAGGTATGCAAGTGAAGAGTGAGACCAGTGAAAAATACCCCAATAATGAACACCAAAGTTTTACACCAACTCTAAAAATACTTTTTAAGTCAGAATTTTAGAAATGTTCTCATCTTCCATGTTGTGTTGAGGAGGTGGCGTGATACCAAGAGGCAAGATTGAAGATGAGGAAGGATGGAAAAAATCCACAAGGACAGTGATTTGAAGCTGAGGCCCAAGGCCGAGCTGCAGTTCCTCCTTCACTCCCTCCCACACATGACACACACAGATTCAGTGTGCCGTGGTTAACGGTTGCAACGTTTGTTAACTGTCTGAGCACGTCATTTAGTGTTTATGCAACTTTACCCTCTTTTTAAGGATTTTTTAAAATAAAAGGCTAACATTATAATAACTAAATGATTACTTAATTAATAGTTGCCAAAGAATGTCATCAGTGATTAGCTGACTCCATGTTAGGCTGTCACAGAGTCTAAGGAAGAGAAAAATTCACCACCCAAGTCATCAAAAGTACAACAGCCCTTCACACTGAAGCCTTTTAAACAACAGTGTCATAGAAATGTAATTCTAAGGGGGTCATTTTTTTAAAAATAGTGTTTTGGGGCAATGAGCAAACTTCTCAAGTTGTTTTTGCCAAAATTGACGAGTAATTTTAAACATCCATTTTTCATGTCCCTTGGATACATCTTTTGTTTTTTCAATAGGAAGAGGGCCATGTGACACATCAAACTTATTGGTAATGTCACAAGAAAAACAATGGTGTGCTTGGTTTCAACGTAACTTTATTCTTTCATGAGTTATTTACAAGTTTCTCTTTGTTCACAGCCATTGACATGTCGAAGAGGTTAACACGTGAGGAGCGGATCGAAATCGTGTTGATATCTGGTGAACGCAGTAACCGGGTCATTGCAGCAGATTTCAATGCAAGACACCCTACGAGACCACCCATCTCCCATGCTACAGTTAGCAAACTGCTTGCTAATGTTGTACAGGAACCGCAGCTTATGAAGTGTGTGATCTACATAAAATCCTTCTCCTTGATTTCCATGTAAAAATATCACTGCAGTGTGTTTTATTATACAATAGATTTTCCTGCAGGCGAGCACGTATTAGGCACAAAAGTCTATAACAATGCTTTTACTGACTTTATTCATTAGATCGATTACCCATAACGTGACTGAACTATATTAAATACAGTTTTTTTGCCATTCTGTTCTACTGTGAGATCCCATTATTCACAGCAGGCTGGTGACTATTTTCTTCCCCCATGAAGGAGCTCACACTGGCTTCATGTCACCTTACCATAATAACAGTTTGAGAGAGGATAATGATTTAGCAGTATTCTGTTTACTCTCGGTAGACTTTCTGCACGGGGAAAAGCCAGATGTGGTCACAGAGCAAGTCTCGCTTCTGTGGTGGCAAAAAGCGTTTTCAAGTTCATGCATACTGATGAGCTCGGCTGGATAACACGAGGAGGCTGACATTTAAAACAAAAGGTGCTCACGTCAGATCTTTCTCTTTTAAAGCCTCTCTGAAGGAGAAGATAACCACAATGTTAAAGAGATCATCTAAAGTTCCCCGAAGGTCGTTTGATGTAGTTAATACCGTTTTTGATAATGTTATCAAAGCGTCCTGCGGTTCCGTGACACGAAAATCCTTTTAAACTCTTGATAATGTTGTGCGATAATCTTTTTTTTTTTTTTTTTTTTAAAGCTTTTTTGTCATCAGTGTTAAATTTGGCTTTATGTGCTGTGGTTTTAGTGGGCGTTGGCTTTAAATTCAAAGGTCAATATTTCATAAACGTAAATGCGCTGCTCATTTAAACTATAACAGGTTTGTAAGCAAAGATCTTAAAATGGGCCATAAATCCTTTTGTAACCTGTAATGGCTCCACTTTGATTCTAGCAATCATTTTGTGGGCGATGGAGACACGTTTACAGCAGCTGAAATCTCATTTATGGAATGAAAGTCGTCAAAGTGAGCCGAGCCATTCCAGCAGTTAATTCTGTCTCCGAAAACACAGCCCAAGAGAAACCGAAGGCTTCCGCAGAAACACCCAAAATGGCTTCATTAGTATTCTTTGCTCTACTTTCAGATGGCAATTACTCACCATTAGCTTGTTTTTGTAGTTTATCAATGGCACAATATAATAACAGCTAAATTATCCTTGATTCAAAGTGCCATCTGTTTTTTCTGTGATGGAGGCTTTTACTCTGCAGCTAGCTGGTTGTTATTAATCTCCAGGGACTCGTCAAGAGTCAGGGGAGGGCGAGTTACAGATCTGAGTGAGTTCGACTTTCTGCAGGGGGAGAAAGCAAGTAAAGAACGGATGATGTCGCTCGGCTGCCTTGCTTTCTCCCCCCAGCTGGTCTCATCCTGTCAGTTTGTGTCTCCGTTTTGGCTGAACTTCCTTCTGCCTACCTCTGTTTCCCCCTCTTTCTCCTAAAGCGCAATCAAACCTGTCAGCCTCCTTGCTTCTGCAGCTTGTCACGCCCCTCTACTCTCAGTCTTTGCAGAGATTTCAGCTCACGTTTGGGAAGAGTGCCCTAAAATCTGTTTCCTGCTGTCTTATTCCTTCAGTTATCGGTTTGATTGTGTTGTAGATTTGGCCACAAATTTGCTCTTTTTGCATAGAAACACAGGACCAGGCTAACCCACCTGCTATCTTAGCCTTGTTCAGCTAAAGCTAACTCTACACCAGTAGAAAAAACTACTGCCAACAGGCATCCATCAGACTTTAGCACAGATTTGGAAGATTTTATTCTGAGTTCTGGGTATAAATAAAAACATGTACCCTTTCTTCAGTTATTAGAAGTTTGGAAAATAGTTAGTGGATTCATCCCTTAACATCCCTCAGGTCACTGGCAGCCCAGCTAGGGTTAGGGTTTGAGACTGGTTGTATACTAGGGTTGGACGATATGTAAAAATTTTCCAACTGACAATTGTCAGTCCAATAATCGACGATGGGTGATATATTCGAGCATGCACAGACTTTTTGATGGGCGGAAGATGTAATCATGTACTGACTGATTTGTGCATTTACAACACAGAAGTCGTCCAAACATAGATGAACTAACTTCCCCAAAAAATTAACACGTTGATGCAGTGTTTTGTTTTTTGTTTTTTTTCTGTTGATTGCTTCCATTAGCTCCATCGTTATTAGCAACGAATAAACAACTCATGGGCGAATAAATACATAAATCACCCTTGTAAAAACAGTCGACGATAGGCTCCAATATATTCGTCCAATCTCCCCAACCCTATTGTATACGTATTTTAAAATAAAAAGTCTTGATGCATCAAAAGGAAGTAAAAATGAAAGTCAAAAGACTCAGAGGATGTAAAAATCATGTCACATGACCAACCAGAAAGCCGTAAACACTAAATGCACACACTTTTATAAAGGCAGTGGATTCCATACTGACAACACTCGACAGTGACGAGCTTAAAACGAGTCAGCTGCTGAAAATGAGCTGCACGTTCAAGTAAAACCCAAAAGAAAAATATTAGAAAATGGTCCACTTGACTTTTTCTCTAATGAATAATGAAAGGCTTTTTGAATAACTTCATCCATGTTTTATGTCTGTTTGAGCGTCAAACTCCCAAAATGCCAGTTTCTTTGATACTTACACAAATCTTTTCATGACACCACACTGTGAATGCGCTTATTTTCCCACATAGCTTCTCATGTTTTATTGTGCGGATTCTTTGTAAATGGGCCTCTTCATTATGTCCGCGTGGTTCCTCCTCCTCCTCCAGTCTGTGACTACAGTTTGGTCCAATACCTATTGCTCCATAAATTCTGTTCTGTCAATACCAACAGCCGTAATGGCCTGTCCTAAACTGTCCAACTCATACGTGGGGAATTTACATCAAGCCGCCGTAAGACCGCAGATCTGCAATGGGCTCATATTTTCTGTTCGTCACAGCTAACTGGAGATGGGCTGACAGCAGTAAGAGCTTCAGTGGTATCATAGATCAGTAGTGGGCCATCTGCTTGTCATTTCTGATTGGGGACATAAATGTAACGCTCTGTCTTTTAAAGTCGCTGGTGACCGAGGATATTCAGATGGGAATGTCCAGGAGTTTGTATGGAGGTGAGGAAAGAGAGAGACGCTGCCAAATGGGGATTTTACATTTTTCCTTTTAATTCTACTTTGAGTCAATTGATCTGTCCCGGCTCTGTGGACCACAGCTCATTGTTCTCACTTCACACACACGCAGCTACTAAACACTTGAACTAATTAAAAGGGCCTAATTTTGCCAAATTTCTACAGCAGGCACAATTGGGTTTAATACTGTGATGGCCAGGGCCACTCAAAGTGTTAACAACCTAGGATCAAAACCACAATTACCTTATTTAAAACAGCAGCATATAATATCTGCAGGCGATGAAAGGCAGGAGAGACGGTGTGGTGGTGGTGGTGCTACGGTTGGCGGTGCTGGCAGTGAGGAACTGTAAGGGTGAGACTGTTAGAAAAATAATGAGCTGCGTGGGTTGTCCGTGAAACAGCTGCTGATACAATGAATCCTTTCCATAGCTTAATTGGCACATAACAATACTGTAGGGGCCCAACTTTGCCCAAAAGCACTGTGTTAAAGTATAGGTACATCTTACTAAAGCCTGTCTGAAGTTTTCCATTACCACCCACTGTGGGTTTGCTAGATAGGTGGGTTAACTTGAAACTAATTTTCTGATGGATTTGAAGTGTACAAAGTAAGGATGTGGTGATGTTTGTGGAGCAAGTCGATGTCAGCGGTGCCGTGGCTCGTCACTGGATCCTCAAAGGTGCTGCCGCCGTGCCCTTGAAAATAAAAGCAACACTGCAACCCAGCATTGCATGTCGAATCAGATGGACTGTGAATCAGAAGGGTGTGAATGACAGATCCTGGGGAGCCCTGCCATCACAGTACCTGCAGATATATCTTGGTGCCAGATCACAGGGCACCTTCAGAGGTCGTGTTGTGTAGGGGCCTCAGGAATTGAACAATAAGCTGTGAAAACTTAAAGCGACATTTCTTATTTATTTTCTTTTTGGTGTGAACGGTTTTCAGTTTAGCTCTTGGTTACTTAGTAACAGCTGTCTTTTTGGCTTTAGTGGGAAATATACAAATGATGAATATTATTGAAGCAGATCTCCGAAATCTGAAGTGAAGCAGGGCAACATCGTGGTGCTGTGTGACTGTGAAGAAGTACAAACTCTGTTACTAACACCTTTGATGAGCTTTAACCTCTAGGTGCCACAAATGTTGTTTTTTAAAGGTGTTTTTACATTTTGCTGTAATCGCACCACCTGCGTAGGCTCTGCAAACGGTCATGGACTTGTTACTAGAAAGTGCCTTGAGCAGGACCGGAAGGGATTTTCTAAATCTTGTAAGCCACACCAGGGACTAAAGTTGTGTAACTCGGTCCACCCAGCTCAGGGACTGTCTCGCATTTAAGATGAAGGCAGTGAGAATCGCATGATGGGACACAAAATATTCCAATAAATAAATAAAAAGCTTACGTCATGCTCTGTAACTGGCTGCTGGCTTGCTAGACAGTCATTTTACAGTCTGGTGGTTATTACTTGGCCTGCCAGAAGGATTTGTTTTGATTCCAGCAGAAACACCCAGTTCATTTATTTGGATGGTGGACCGTCTTTATTTACAGTGATGACACGCTCTTCTGCTTCCCAGCGGGAGGGAAGGGCTTCGTGGGGGGAGTGGATCAGAGGCCCACGATGCTTCTGACAGATCTGCTCTGGCACAAACATGACAGATGAGATTTACAGAGTGGTTTGCTGCGATTTTTCAAGCATCTGGATTTAACACTGCTGAAGGGGGTTGAGTGGATGGTGGCGGTGGGGGACTTGGCAAATTGGTTCGACTTCAACTCTGTGGTGTAGGAGATTGCAGATAAAGAGTTTGTTTGATGTTTTGTTTTCTGAGACTTGGCTCACTTTAGAAGAAAGCACATCTCTGTTCTTGTGTTGATAGTCTACGGTTTACTTCATGTCCTCGTTGTTTGCCTCTTTGCCAAATGGAGATGAAAATGCTCTGGGTGGATAGGTAGATGAGGTTGAGGTCATTTCCTGTCTCTTTCAGACATTTTTAGCAAACAGTGTGGCAAACTGATAAGAGCCCCAGCCAGACCTGTCTTGACATACTAAAGAAAGAAGTCACAGAAAAGCAACACATCGTCTCATCTGGGCTTCAAACAGCCAGGAAAACATCTGGAGCTTAATTCTAAAAGATGTAATGAATCTTTTTAGCATTTATGGTTTATTTGCAGTGCTGTTCTGTTGGATTGAAGTATTTAAACTACAGTACATGAGGAATTAGAAATAAATTGGTTATTCTTTCGAATGAAGAAGCAAAATTAAATATAAAATACAAGTGTTACCAATCGGCATGTTATATTCTCAATTATATTTATCCAGTTATTAGGCCTGTGAGACACAGATGAATAGTAAAATATAACTGTCAGAAATCCTCCCAGCAGAAGCTCGATTACAAAAGCTTTTTTTTGTAATCGACTCCTAAATGACTTCTGTCAAGTGAGTAATTATTAATCAACTAATTGATTCTGCTTTACAGTCGGAGGGAAAAGAACCTGCCAGATGTTGTAATTTTAGCTGTGTCAAACGAGATATTCACCATTTGCAGATTTGGAAGCTTGCACCACTGGATACATTTATAAAACATAATTAGTGACGTCATATAAAGTAGCGGAAGTGAGAGTTTTTACATGGTTCTTATGTGCTGGAATAGAGGATGAGTGGGAGAAATGTCTGACACACACACACACACACACACACACACACACACACACACACACACACACAAGGTCCATCTGCCAGTATCAAAGTATTACCTGTCTTAGACGGACCCCACCTCTCGTCGCTGGGAAGACTCCAGCTCGCCTTGACTCTGAATTAGATGAGCTGAAGAAGATGGATGGATGATCAGGAAGTAGATCAGGGTCGAGAAAAGAGAGACGACATTTCTCTGAACATGATTAAAACAACAATAACAAAGAATTTTGACTCATGGTGAAGGTGTGGGCATGTACACTCTGAGTCACATGATATCACAACAGTAACCTTCATTCAGATAAAGGTTATTAAAGAAGAGTATGACTCTACAAAATGATGACCTGTATTAGTGTTTCTCGGTTAGCTAGTCCAAACGGCGTGCACACTAAGATGTTCTGGGGATGAATAATTGTGTCTTCTGAAATGATCAGTTTTAATGACTCAGCAGAATCAGGTGATGCGACAATCCCACCAGGTCTGAGATGAGCCACCGCGCCGTCCTCCTTCCTGCCCAGGGCGCATTGATTTGTGTTTATGAGATCCTCTGCGAGAAACAACAAGTAAGAGAATGAGATGAAAGCGATTAAACCTTGAAGAATACACTGTAAGAATTACCTCACTGCTTAGCTATCGCCGCAGCTTTGCAGGCAAGCGCTTCCAATTATCCAGAACATGCCCCGCTGGTTAAACAGTGCAATTATCAGCAAGATGGAGTCATCACCTCAGCGAGGCTCGGACAGCGCGGTCCCGGTCGCCCCGCGTTCTTCTGATTTATTAACCTCTCAGAGGCAGGAGCAAACAGCCGAAGTGGATGTTCATGAATCATTGTTGGTAGAAGCCCCCCGAAGAGCACAAGTGTTACTGCAGTACAGCAAAACACATTTTAAAAGTCATTTATTCGGAATGGCTTTTATACTGAGGCGACACAGCGTAGCACGCCATCGCTTATACACAGAAGACAATGAATGCAAGTGAAGCAATAACTATCCAGACAGCACGACGCACGCAGAGGAACTGACGGAGTGCAGGGAACAAACAAACAGCAGCATCAGACAGATGAGTGAAGAACAGGAATATACACGGCTCCATTTCTGAGAAAGAAATGGGAAAGTGCAGTAAGGGCATTAGTATATACAAACTTTCATTTCTTAACTTGACAGCCGTCTTATATCTGTCACACATAATACATAAAACATACTCTTCTGTACCATTTTACATCATTGTGAGCATCTGTAGAGTTGCTGATCAAACCGCTGTACAGCAGCGGTCCCCAACCCCCAGGTCCCGGACCGGTACCGGGCCGCGAGAGTTGAGGCTTGGGTGTGAAATTTATGGTTTTCAGGGTTTTTATCGTTAACTCTGTTTCCCTGGGTCTTTTCCCGTGTTGTAGTTGTGCGTCTTATTTTGAAATAAATATTTACGCATTACCATAGCGACCAGAGAGCATTAAAGGGCAGAGAGGAGGATGTTACTCTCAATGTTATTGGCGGATTTCAGGAGGACGCTGCTAATAAAGTTACACAATTACACAGTGAATTCCCGTTTTTTATTATATTTACAGAATCCCACAGTTTTTGTCTCGGCCGTTTCATTTTATTTTGTTGTATTTATCTGCGACACCTTAACGGCCGGTCCGTGAAAATATTGTCTGACATTAAACCAGTCCGTGGTGCAAAAAAGGTTGGGGACCGCTGGTGTACAGCATATGCAAAATATGGACTATCCATGACTAACTGTCAAAAATCAACAACAAATATTCACATAAATCAAATGACTTGCTGGTAAGTAGTAACAAAATACTAGAGTGTAGATAATCTTGTCACAAAATCTAAAGGCACACATGGTTTAGTGGTCAGCATCCAGCTGTGAATCAAAGCAGCTACACCCCTAACTCTTCTCTAAATTTGTCCCCAACACTAACTTAGACTTAAATCCTGAGCAGAGAGACATTTTGGGAGGCTGTGGGGAGGCTGACTCAGTATTTGGACAGCAGCATAACTATATAATGAAATGACTCATTGGTCAGCTGTCCAGTTACTTCTGAGCATGCATTAAACATGCAGCTCATTGGGGTTTAATTACTTCTGTTAAACCCCTTTAATTAAAACTGAAAGTCTGCATTTAATCGCATCTCGATCGCTTTCTTCCCGAGCTCTTGGGACACGGTGTGTAGAAGCAAACGTTTCTGCTCAAATACTCAAAGTAGCAAAGTGAAAAGTTCACTCACAGTGAACCCACATGAACTCCACAGAATCACCGTCGGTCCGGGGAAAGCCCTGCTCTCAGCTGTCAAAGCCTTTTAATGGTGGTCCTGAGATTTCAGCTGAATCATTTATGACTTTACCGTGTCCTCTGCTTTTCACCGTGTCCACACCGAGCCAAGTAAGCAAGAAGGCAGAGTGTATACTCTGTTTTTGTTCTCACCAAACAGCCCACCCTTTCAGAAATCATTTGCAGAGCTGGAATTTGGAGACTCTGGCCTCTTTCTAATACGCAGCTTTTTGAAAACTGTGACTTCAGCTCGTCATGACTATGAAACACACACGCATGTCCCTTATGTGCTGCCTGGAGATTGATCTGAAAATACTTGTTTGGGCTTTCCTTATCTATTAGTGGCTTTAGATGGCAGAGTGTGGTCTCCATCTTTTCCTTTCAGCATGACCGTCTCATTATTCCTCCTCTTCTAGTTTGCCTTCTTTGTGAATCTCTCATCTGCCTCTCCCTCCCCCGTTTTCCCTCTTTTGCCCCTCACTCTTTTCTCCCCCTTTCCTCTCCCACCGGATTTCTGTGTCGCTCTCGCTGCAGGAACTCTTTGCTTCATATAAATGAGCTGCTCATTAGTAAAGCAAAGAGCCAACCAGCCAGCCAACCTCCTGCCTCCTGCAGCCAGTCGTACACTTCGCTCTCTCACCCGCTCTCTTCCTCTTGTGCTTTCTCATACTCTCTTTCCCACACTCGCAGTGCGACTTTATTTGCATGATGAGCAGACAATTGATATGCTGAGGTGCACGGGGATCTTTCCCGAGAATCAGGAGACATAACAAACCTTTCAGAGTCGCTCACATTATTGCCTGTCCCAGCAGCATTGTTGGGCGGGTATTCTCAAAGGGTTCATCCAAACAAGTTTTTTCAATTACTTCGAGTCATCTGTAGCTTTATGGATGTGTATACAAACACAAGAGAAAATAGAATATGACTCTAGCTGTTCTGCTTGCAAGTGCACATCATTATTTTCCCTCTCTTATTTCTGTCTTTGAACGGTACCACTCATTTGAAGCGTGACATGCAAAGTTAACATTCGGTAATTTGGAGCAACAGTTTTGCCCACAGGTGTCGAACTCCAGGCCTCCAGGGCTGCTGTCCTGCTTGTTTTCCAACTTACCTGCCCTTGTAGCTTCTTATTGGCAAAGCACACCTGATCCAGGTAATCAGCAGCAGGTAGGGCAGGGATATCTCAAAAACAAGCAGGACGCTGGCCCTCGAGGACTGGTTTAGCCGTTTAGGATAAAGTTTTTTAATTCCTTTAAATCTGAAGGACAGGCAGGAAAAATATGCACCGTGAAAAACATACTCCTCAATAATGGGCAGCACTGTGCTCATAAACCTTGAAGTGAATAACTGTAAAGAGCCTGAAGTGATATTTGGCTCAATTCTAACAGAGCGCGCTCTGCTCGTGTAGGTCAGCAAACTTAAAAAAAAAACGATTTCACAATAAAACTCAAACTAAACTTAAAGCTCACAAGTTGACAGAGGAAAGAAACAGAGTTTTGGAAATTTACAAGATTTAACCAGATAAATGTGTGAGGAAAAATATAAATTCACAGGAAAAAAAATAAGGAGAATAACTAAAAAAAACAACAACAAAAAGACACTTAGAGAATTCCGAGAAAAATAAACATCCATTAGTCACTGATCATTAAAAACCGGGAATATTTTTGTTCTGTGACTATATATACACGTCCTATGGAAGCCCGTTTCCGCCCTTAAAAAAAAAAAGTATCCATAACTCGAAATTTCGACTTATTAACTCAAAGTTTTGAGAAAGAGAAAATGACGTCATTCACATAGATTACTGATTGGCAGCTCGAAATTTCAAGTTGCTTTTCTCAAAAGTTTGAGTTAATAAGTCGAAATTTCGAGTTATGGATACTTTTTTTTTTTTTTAAAGTGGCGGAAACTGGCTTCCATACATACGATTTAAAATAAAAAGTACAAAAGTTCTTTCACATGATGTAAAAACACTGGTTGCTGGAACATTTCATCATTGGCAAGGAAAAAAATTAATAGATTTATGAGGAAAAATTTAAGAGAAAAACATCTAAAATATTTGGAGTAAAAAAAAACTCCCTAATTTAGAAGAATCTCATTAATTTTCATTAAAAAAAGTAAATAAGGTCAAATTCAGACAAATTTCCTTCAATTCATGTCTAATACTGAGCACCTTACATATTTCTAACACTACATCACTGCATATAGAATTAATTTTTAGCAGCCCTGATGTGGGTGGATGAATATTGCCTCCACCCTGATGTAGTCACTCTCCGTCACCCTCACATGCTGCAGATGTTAAAGGTTCCTGCTAATTTTGCCGTAAGGCAGACAGTAGGTTACGCTTTAATAGATGATTACCATTATTCCAGCTCTTGGTATGTAAATTTATAGTGAACAGCAGCCTTTGGAAAGTGCCCAGCATGTTGAAAGTGCCCAGTGGGGTCACTTAATGGAGTTTGGGTGAAAATATATCTTTCAGAAAATGATGGGTATAAAGAGAGGCCATTAACACGTACGCAAAACAGTATACAGCAGATAGAGCTGTACTGATGCAGTCTACTGAAGTTCCTCCCTATTGTTTAACTATTCAAGGCGACCATGTGAAAACATGAATAATGAGTCACAGACCAGCCCCACGGGGTTTGAGTCACGCATGCATTCACAGTCGACATGCAGAAATATTTCATATATCGCAGAAAAAAACCCATCGGGGTTTCAGTTTTACACACCGGCTGGCTGTAGCCACTGATATCGACGTGTAGCATACACTTCCTCAATGCCTTCAGTCTGTTCAATGTCTCCTGAGGCCTGCACAGGGTCAGGATGGTACAGTCAGCAGCCAGCAAATACTAAACAGGAAAAAAAACTGCTAATGCAGCCTGACTAGTGGGAAATGACCATTTCAGCTGAGGCTGGAAGCTGGGCTGAAAAGTCATCTACATTTTGTGCATGTCTGTCCTCAGGTAAACCTGGAAGCTCAAGGCTCTGCTCTCTGTTGCTGTAAACCTGCATTTATTTTAATAACCAGCAGTTCTTTGGTCGTAAGAACCTTTCGAAGTCTATGGGAAATTATTCTTTGTACGGATTGCAGCACAAGTTAATTCTCAGTTATAGTGATTGTTAGAAGGAGAAAAACAGGAAACAAAAACATTTGCTAATGACTTTTCAATCACAACTTATCAGCAGATGAAGCTGATGGAGTGTCCTTAAGTCTCTCAGTCAGATCCTCTCCTCAGTGTGACATCCAGTTTCTAACAAACAAGGCAAAAACACTCAGTCGAGACTTTATAGCAGGACTTCACCAACAAACATGTGCCCTCGTAATGACTCCATGCATCTTTTCTGTGGTACCTCGGTCTATGAGGATTGAGCTTTTCAGACACATAGGACATGTTTTTACTCCTAATTTCAGACTTTACATTTGATGATTTCAGGATAAATTAACAGACCAGTCTTTAAGGTAAAAATGTCCTGTCATGTCATGAAATGTTTCAGAATTTCTTTTTTCTAGATGGAATACTGAACACTAAGGGACATGTGCTGTTTAAACAGCAGAGCAATAAACATAAAGATAAGAGAAAATCACACCAAACGACTTTTCCATTAGCGCCTGTCATGTTCCATCTTTTTGTGAGAGAGGATGATGCACAGACACGGGATGAATTTACACTCCAGCATTTACTAGGATCTCGGTGCATCTTTGCTTGTCCGGACTCTTGTGCCAACATTTAGGTCGGCTTTGACTGGAGGATGTGAAACCGCCGCGAGACCAGTGTTCAACATTGGAGAGCAACACACACTGACAGCATATGGTGTGCGTGCAACAGCTTAGCTAGCATATTGGCATAAAAATCTTGCAGTGACATCAGGACACAGAATGTCTGACAACTGAGGAATTTTAAGGCATTTTCTGTACAATAAGCAAAAACTGAAGACAACAAAGATTCCAGAACAGCTTGGAAAGCTTTTCATGTATCAATCAGCACAAGGAGCTTGACTTTTCATGCCTCGTGCACTACTGATAATAACAGTTTTTCTGTTTTTCCTTATTTGCCTCCAACATCTCGAACAGCAGTGAAATACTTCAGTGTGCTCTCTGTTTATTAATCATCTCTTTTCATGATTGCATCGTCTACAATCAAGCTGTCAGACATATTTAGCCACAAGAGGCGGTCTAATTGGAGCACACTGCGTCAGAACTGGAGAGGACCCTCAGACTTTGATCTTCTGACATATCAGAGGTGATTGACACTGAGGAACGCTGCATAAATAATTTTAGTTTCTGGAGGAACGCAGCCATGAAGCAAACAGATTTTCTGACCTTAACTCCTTCCTGGTGATTTGACAGTCTGTCAGGAGTTTCAGGTCCTATTTAATAAAACATGATGTTCATTTTTACAAACTGTGATCCCACTGGAGTCATAAAGAATAATAAATTCAGCTATTTTTCTTACAATGTCATTGAAAAGTCACTACCATATGCACGTACGATGTGCCTCAGCTTCTCAGTCAGATTTAAAACACAGACGGTAATCCATGTTGGTGATTCGCAGTGACGTGGCGTCAACGACATTTAAATGATGATGGGTGAAACCCTCTACTGGCCATGCAAATTGAGCAGGTCCTGAGATAAACTCCTAACTTTGACACGAGCACTTGAAGCGACTCGCACTTAGGCGGTGTCTGCTGGAACATCCAACCCTCACGGCTTCACAGTGAATTTCTCCATCTGTGGATGCAGCTGCAGCTTGAGGTTTTCAGGCGTGTGAGAGAAAAACAACCTGGTTTCATCTGTTGCTTGGTAAAACACAGTTGTTCTAAAAATATGAAGATTACCATTTTACCCTATCACCCAAACCCCGCTTCCAACTCAGTCATGCTTCCACACCATCCAGCTCCTGGCGAGTCCAACAACCTTCCGTTGCCATGAAATTTGGGCAGACGGAGGCAAAACCAGCATGCTGAGAGCCCTAAATGAACAAATGGATGGAAGATGCCTTGCAAGTCTCTAAACAGACAGAAAAATGGGGGTACAGGCTATTAACTGGTCAGGGTGTATAACATATAATGTGGGTGGTGTTGGCGGGAAAAACTACCAACAAAGCGTATGAAATAAACTAGCTCCAGGATAGCTTGTTAGCTCGGACATGGTGGGAATGGAGTAGTTTACGTGGAGCATACTCGATGGTTCTGTGCTTTAATGTCATAAACATCATTGTTAACTTTGTTTTTGTGTGGATTTTACTTTTAAACGAAGTCCAGGTTTAAAATGAAACTTTATCGTATTTTTATCCTTGTTAATCTCTTCAAATGCTCGTAATCCTAAAGGGACTGTTATGTGGGTGGTTATTTTCTTTTCATTCAGCTCACACCTTTATGCATTCTTTATAAGGAGGACAAGATTTTTTTTCTTACCTCTTATTAGCGACATAAATCTGTCAGACCATAATGCACAGACATTACACAGCCAACGCTGAGTCAGCGAGTGTTACCCTTTACTCTGCCCTTTTCTTGCATGTCCATCAGGTGTAAGAATCTCCTATTAGGGTTTAAAATAATGTGTAAATCAAGCAGTTAAACCTTCGGCTCTTCCCCTGGAAACATAAGTAATCCAGATGACCTCAGCGCACAGCCATGACTGATACCCAAAGGAATCCTTCATGTTTGATGTTTCAGAAGAATCTGGGTGAGGAGACGATGATTTGACCAGCGTCAGTGCACAGTTTTAGGAAAGAAGTGCAAGTTGAGTTTTACTCAGCGCTGCAACAGTTCTTCTCCAAACACATGTTCCTCATCCACAGAGCATCTCATTGGTTCTACCGTGTTCTGATCCTGTGGTGTCACATAATCAAGTAAAGTGGCTTTTATTGTCATTTCAGCCATGTACAGTGGTACAGTACAGAGTGAAATGAGACAGCGTTCCTCTGAGAACCTGGTGCTACATATGACATATAACGGACAAACACAGGACTACGTGATGTGTAAAAAAAAAAAAAAAATAAAAAAAAAAAAAAATTGCCAAATAAACAAGACAAGACAGTGCAACACTAGACAGAACAGGATGATACAGACACAAGACAATGGAAATGTGCAAATACTGTTAATCTGTCAGACTAAACATAAAGTGTCCCGTGGCGTCGGTGCCTCAAAACACAGACAGCATCAATACTGCTCTCAGAGGTCTATATGTGCCTAACCCTAGATGGGCTTCCACAGAAGAAGACATTGACAGCAACATGGTGGCCAGAGACCACAGAGTGTCAAAACCCAGCAACTCGCAGCAATGACGAAATAACTGTTAGTGACACAAAGTGGACCAGAGTGAAAAATATCCCAGCTTTAAGGCAAGGAATTCATGCAACTGCCAATGGGAGTGAAGAATAATGCTGACAGGCATGTGAAGGGGTGGTAAGCATCAAAGGGGTATCTACACAGCTACAGCCTGAGGTAAAAACAAACTACTTTACATGTGGACGGGGCTTTATCGGGCAGAATGTGAGTTTTGCTTTTGGGAATTGTTTTTGTAAATCATAAAATCAAAATAATAAACACTAATGAGTTAGACCTCAGAACGGTTAGCACCTCGAGATATCGGTCATCATGGAAAAAGCAAATAAGGACTTAGTCATTAAACAAATAAAGGTTTTTTTTTTTTAGTTTAAGGAAAACTTGTTTGGATTAAAATACATTAAAATAGATGTATTGGTGAAAAACAGTGAGCCGGTGTTCATCGCGTGTGGTGCTGGAGAAAGACTGACAAGTTGCCAGGTGTAGCGGGTAACTAATTAGAGCTACAGATTGTCCCCGTTGTGATGTCTCATGGCGCCGCTTTGTCTGTAAAATGGGTCAAGGAGAAGTTGTTTAAGAAGCAGAGACATTTTATTGCTGTAATTAAAAATCTATTCACACCTAACTGAGTGTTAAACATGTGGTCTTGCTGTTTCCTCCCTAATCTGACCCTGAAATTATTTTTTCAGATTTGTTTCTTGATACTGGACTATTTTGGGTTTTTTTTAAATAAAGCTTTGTGGTTTTCTGGTTGCTTCAGTCTCCAGAGAGCAGATTTGTCTTCACACACTGTTCTCTTCTGCAGTTGATATGACAACAGTTTCCGGGGAGACGGAGCAACCGGTCCGTGTGGGAGCCACCTGTTGTCTCCTCTCTGTGCACCGCTTGTGTGTCCATGTAAACACACATCAGGCACAAAGAGATGGAAACCACAACACGCGCACGATGACTGTAACGAAAGCGGCGTGGAAGAAAAGTGACACCAACTAATGACGAGGGTTTGGAGCTCGGGAGCGCATCGGCTCGTCTGAGCTCCAATTTATCTGCGTTTGCTTTTATGAGGTGTATAAAGTGCGAACCCCGCTTACACTTCATGCTAATGTTGACGCTGCAACAGTTTGGCAGCATCTTTAAAAGAAATCAACACCGGTGCACCCACAGATGTGGCTGGGACTTGAAAACTGTCGAAAGTCTTTTCTTACAGGATGTTTAATTTCACAGCTTTTTCCATGTATCACAAACACAAGCCTCTAACATTTTTCAGTCTCTAGACAGCTTGTTTAAAAACTCCACTCTTTTAAGACTGTGTGTTATTTGGTTGTAATGAGAGATTTTCAAGTGTGGAGAGGATCCCATCAAACTGGACGTAGCTGCTGTTCAGTCTGATGTCATATTCATGCAGTCCATGTCAGGTCATAGAGTTTGGAAATGTCTCGAAGCCTTGTGTTTCCCTCTTCCTGGCCAGTGTGACCCTGCTTTTCTCTAAGAGGTGGTGCATGATGTCTGCAGACGGTCCTGGGTCATCGCTCAGCTGGACATACAGCAGCTAAGAAGCATCCAAGATATGTTTTATAGGCATAGCTATCAAAAACCCATCAAGTTAATCAATCCTAAATATTGACACGCTCAGGCTGGGCCAACACTCAGGACTAGAGGCCATTTAACATTTTAATACTAGTATTATAACTGACAAAAAAGTCAAATGAATGTGCTTCACTATGTAATGCATGCTGTGGTTGGTCCTTCTAAAATAAGCAAGTACTCAAGACTGAACAGTGACTGCTTGCCAATTAAGCCTGTAGTTGGATCGATAGGTGCCGAAAAGTAATATCAATTTATAAATGATATCTGACAACTTAAAAAAAAAATTGAGCGTAGCGTTAATTTTGGCAGGCCACAAAGTCGAGTGGAGCCAACATCTGAGGGTAGCTGATCTCAAAGCCAGCTGCATTAGCATATGACTCAGCTGATGCTCTTCCAACTGGTGAACCTCATCTAGAGTTCGCCGTTTCATCAGATGTGGCCTTCAAACCTTTTTGCATATCTGCAAGCTGCTTTGCAACCCACCTGAGCCCCATTTGCTTCTCCTTCATCCTCTCCTGCTTTCCACTTATGCACATTCTGTTTACTTTGAGTTCCTTTTGTCTCATGTTATTGTTTTGTTTGCTTTAGCTGCTGTAATAAAGGGACACGTGCAAACAGTGCATCCGAGCAACAAATATAAATGACTGCAGATTGAAATAACAACCTTCATTTGACAATAATGATCCTGCCTGAACTGTATCTGTGCTTTAATGTAAAAGCATGTGATTTCACCATGAGCCGGTTGACTGAGCAGCTCCGAGTAGAAACATCCTTCATCTAATAATTTCCTTGAGGTCCTTTTTATTGGAGAGTTTATCTGCTTTAAAACAGAAACATAATACATTTTGGAACAGAGTCTTTTAACCAGCACACTCTGCCGTGAATGCACTGAAAATGTCATGTGGATATATTTGTGGATGTATGCTTCCACAAAGTCGGTATATTGGTAATTCCCAATTGCAGCTTGCACGAAAACTTTCCCGAGAGACGCTTTGAGGTCGTCCACATTGTCTCACTGTCAGCCTCAATCACCGAACGCCGTGTTAGACCTCACAGAATTAGTGTAGCCACTTTGTCTCCTCTTCTGAATAGAATTAAAGGCTCCGCGGGTCGGCAGGTCGCCTCCACTTGCTCTTAAATCTCATTGTCTCCGCAGAGGGAGGACGGATTTATTTCAGCAAAGGTGGTAATCCACCGCTCAAGGAGAAATAGCTGTTTTTGTTTTTCAGCCCTCGGGGAGACTCTGCAGGGCGTCAAATAAGTAATGGTGAGGTCTGGTCGTTTCAGGGGTTTGTTTTTCACTTTCTTCTTGTTTTGCTGTTTTTGTTTTGGGAATAGATGAAGTTTGATTGTGTCTTTGCCGTAGAGAGGAAAAAAGAAATTGATCTTGCAGACTTTGGAGAGCTGCCATTTCATTCTGTGACTGACCGGAGTGCTGCCGCAGTGAGATTGCCAGTGATTATGACTGTACTCCACCCTGCAAACACACATAAAGACACACTTTAGTTTCCATGAAGACTTTATTTTTTTGTTGCTGTTTTTCCCCTTAAAAAATGTAACTCTCAGATTTGCAGGAATTAATCTTTTGTTGTCTTTCTGATGTGCATAGGCTGATGGAAACGGCGAACGGCCACAAATGAATTATTGATCAAAATACGAGTCACATTAATCTTTGTAGCCATCGCCGACGAGCGTTGAAACAAGCACTGAGAAAGGAAACGGGTTCTGGGATCTCAGTTCTTCTTCCTCGTGTTTTCTCGGCTTTTGTTTTTCCTCTTCCTCTCTCTGCTTCACTCCCCACCGTTCATTATTTACTGCGCACCTACTGTATAATTAAAGCCAAATTAAAGTAACAAATGAAAAGAAGAGGGCAGAAACTGTGATTCTAACTCAGTTCTTTAGTAACTTAAACCATCTCACGCTTCAACATCTCAGAGTGATTCAAAGAACCCTTTGTGACTCTCAGAAGAAGCTTCATTAATAAATCATGCATTAATGACCCGTAGCTTCAGAATAAGCATCGTTCATCTTTTATGACACATGTATTATTTATGAAGAGAGATTTTAGTTTAAAGACACTGACCTGATGATTTGTTTATGATTTACAAATAATTACTTAATCATTCATGAATATGTAATCAAACACTGTAAAGGTTCAGCTTAGATCACTAATGGCAGCGCGACACGTTAGTGTTTTATTACTGACTATGGTGCTCAGGTCGTTATTATTCTGATGGTATTAATATTATTGATTTAATGTTTTGAATCCAGTCATACTTTAAAGTATAATATACTTTATTATGCTTTAAAGCAGATTTAGTCTATAATGAATGCTGCCTGAAACTTTTCCCTTAAACTCTGCCGACTGACTCTGTGGTTGACAAACGGGCTGATGTAGCACCCATTAACTCTGTGACCCCGGTTTTTCCCACAGAACCGATTCTGTGTGTGCATGTGTTGGAGGGCGGGGGGCTACAGGGGCCTCATTGACACTTTCCAACATGAATTATTAAATAAAAACAGTTTATGAGGTACTGCCCTGCAAATATTTTAATTGCCGAAGTGCAGTGTAGTGAATTAATAATGGATGGATGCAATCAGCTGCCTCTCCAGAGAGCGTCTCTGCCTGTGTTTGGATTCCAGTTCTGTTGTTTTGGGCTGCAGTTAATGACAGTAGTGGAAATGGGAAGGGACCTAATGTTGTTTTAGTCTTACTGACCTCACAGAGTACTTTAGGCTACAGGTCACACTTAACCACAGTTCATAGAGCGCCATGTCCTGTGCACTGTAATAAAGTGGTTCATTAACAGAGGTGGGACCAAGTCATTGTTTTGCAAGTCTCAAGTAAGTCCCAAGTCTTTATCCTCAAGTCACAAGTCAAGTCTCAAGTAAAGTCAAGCAAGTCAGAGTCAAGTCGCAAGTCAAGACAGACAACTTTCAAGTCAAGTCCCAAGTCCGAAACTTTGAATTTCAAGTCCTTTCAAGACTTTTTTTTAACCCTCTGGGGTCCCGGGTATAATTGGCCGTTCTTGACTACTTTTGATTTTACTTCTATATTTCACCTTTAAAATATGTTTTTCTTGCCTTGTTTGGTATCATTATTTACAGCACAACCTCAAATATCTGAAATTTGAGTTATTTTTTTCATTTTGGTATACTATATTAGCACAGTTGATCTAAATTCAGACAAAAAATTCAGAATCCGAGTAGAAAAAAGTTATATTTTTTTACATGTTTAACGAATCATTTTCATAACTTGAAATGCAAATAGAAATTGTACATTTCTAAAAATTATGCACAAGTTTTGCAAACAACAAAGTTATATGGTACTATTTACCTAAAAATGTAGCCAAGGCCTCAGGCGTTTTTTATATAACCATTTAAATCTATTTACAGAACAATCAGGTGTGCTGCATCAAATAAGAAGGCACACAAATTATTTGTGCCAGTCCAAAAAATGTAGTTTGTGTTCAGTATAAGACAGAGGAGAACACCACAGGCCTAAACCCTGCAGGTCTGACAACTGGAGGTGCAACAGTCCAGTTTTCTATGTGGAGACAGCGTTTACACTGGAATCTGCCTTTGACAGCTTTTTTAGATCAAATATGAAATTCAGCAGTCTAACCGACACACAATACAAAACAATAACTACACAACAAACTAACTACAGCCTCCAAACACGCTAAACGTCACTAATGTCTCACATATGAAAACTCTCTCTCTCTCTTTCTTTCGCTCGCCCGCTTTCTGTCGCGGGTGTCACTCCTAAAAACTTCCCCTTCTCCCTAAACAACCAAATGTCACATGTTGCCTTATCATTTTTTTGATTGGCTGACATGGTAAACTCTAACACCAATAGGGAAGGGGTGTTTTTTCTTTTTCTTTTTTCACTCGCAAGTGGAGAGCGTATGCTAGGCTGTCTGTAGAAAACGCCGTTTTTGTCTAGCATCCCTGTTGAGAATAACCTTTGCAAATAAACAACAGCTAATAATATAAGATCAAAGTATTTTATTTGATGTATTGACATAAATGACAGAAGAAAAAGGCCATGTATAGCAGGACTACTCAATTACACACTAAGGTGGGCCAGATTTTCTAACCAAAAAAATTTCCCTGGCTCAGACATGCAGAAGTTAAACACGACCATACACTAATTGCAAATTAAACACAGTGATTTTGAATTGTGATGTGATGGTAAAATAAATATTTGTCAGTCTAAACTGGGTTAAATCTACGGGGTTAATGATGGGGAGGAGACGGAGAGAGACTGAGTACAGCTACAGAACCCACTTTCTGAAACGGACCCTGCTCACCATTCACCGACAATTCTGAGCTAACAAGTTGCATGTTATTCTTGGATGCGCGTGCAGGACCGGATTTAAAATAGCATGACAAACATATCATACCTGTTAAAGCCAAACAGTATCATCAACGTAGCCCGAAGAACATTTGCTAATAAGATGAAGTTAGCTAAGTCAGCTGTCTCATCCTAGCAAAAGAAAAAAAAAAAAAAGCACCACCTACCGTTCTTTATGCAACTTCAAATGTCGGACAAAGTTGGAAGTTGTTCCATCTCCGTCTGTGATTCTCTTCTTGCATGTTTTGCATATTGCATTTCGTTTTTTGTTGACTACTTCGTAGTTTATGTACCCGAAAGAAATTACTCTTGGAAGCATTTTTGGCTCGAGCGTTTTTGTTCTTGTTTTTTTCAAATCTGGTTAATTTGATTGGCTGTGCTACAGCCCACGCTCACATACATACGGAGTGCGGTAAGAATGAATGAATGAATAAAGTGAATTAATGGTCCGCACTTTTTATATAATATGTATGTTAAATTTTAGATTTGGGTAAAATATCAAGTCTTTTCAAGTAAACAGGTTCAAGTCCAATTCAAGTCCCAAGTCACTGGTGTAAAAGTCCAAGTCAAGTCACAAGTCTTACAACCTTTTTTCAAGTCAAGTCTAAAGTCATAAAATTAATGACTCGAGTCTGACTCGAGTCCAAGTCATGTGACTCGAGTCCACACCTCTGTTCATTAAACTGCAAGTTTTGTTGTAGCTTCACGGGCTTGGACACTGCAGTGAGACACCATTGCTCCATTGTTTACGGAGTCTGCATCCTACGATCCCATTTGGACATGCCTGAAACACCTTATCTAAGAGGTGTCCAGGAGGTATTCTCGCCAGCTATTCTGCTGCCTCCCTTTGATGTGGAGAGTGATGCCTCTATCCTGAGCCCCTCCTGAAAGACTGAAATCTTTGCCATCTTTTAGTCACTACCCACAGCTCATGTTCATAATGTCATAGTGAAGGCAGGAATTCAGACCAACTGGTAAATCGAAAGCTTTACTTTCACACTGCTCTGTCTTTGACCGGTTCAGCATGTGCATTACTGCAGTCACTGCACTGATCCAGCTGTTTCCCCCCTCCCTGCACTCATTCTTGAACAGGACACCAAAACTCCTCCACTTGTGGCAGCCAAGAGGAAGTCCGCTCCATCGTTTTCCTGGCCTCATACTAATTCTCATCCCAGCTGTTCCACATGTTGCTGCAAACTTCACCAGTACAAGCTGGAGGTCATTACAGGACCACATCATCTACAAAAAGCAGAAACGGGCTCCCTCAGGCACCCTCTGCTCCTCGGTGCACCTAGAAATTCTATTCATATAAGTTATGAAGAGCATCAGTGACAAAAGGCAGTCCTGACAGAATCCAACACCCACCGGGAATGAGTCAGACCTGTTCTCTGTTCTCCGCTCTGCTTGAAATGTTAGCATGTTTGCACAATTAAAGGCTGTGAATTATTCATTGTGTTCCAGTCCCTTCTGTCCTGTGTATTCTGCCCTTGTTGTACCTGATATAACTGCACTAAATGTGCTATTTGCTATGAAGTTTGTCTAAAATCACTTCATATTTTCTCAGAAGTTTAGATGATCTTCCGTATTTTTCCATGTCTAGAATCCCGGTGTAGTCGATGTTTTTATAGGGAAGGAGAAGTTGAATTAAGATTTTGTCTCCCACAGCAGGGCTCTAGAATGCGACCAATTCGGTCACAAATGCGACCAAATTTTTCAATGGTGCGACTACAAAAAATTATTTGGTTGCACCGGTGCGACCAACTGTTCGGGCAACAAAAATAATAAAAAAAAAAATCTCTGCAACTCTCCATATGGCCAACAACAGACACACATTATGCCCCTATCGTGGACTAAACCAATCAGAGATAGCCAGGGGCGGGACCTCTCTGATTGGCCGTGGTCCAGTTGAAAGTGCAGGTGGAAGAGGGAGGTGAGTAGCTTGAATAAAGCGATATCGATTCATTAAATCCTGAATGGACTTTTAAATATAACCGTGTTTTGCCAGAAACGCCAGATTCTCAGATTAAAGCTCACAAAACTATTTCAACAACCACCAAACAGCAAATGAGAGCAGGCACACGGATTCTGCACAAAGACGTAAACACAGAGCGGACCGACACATCAGAATCAGCTTTGTCTTTCTCGGGTTTCTCACCCGATGGCCCGTAGACGTACACGCCGTCGGAGCTCACCGATTCTGGTGTGTCGGGTCCGCGCTGTGTTTACGTCTTTTTGCGCTGATTCTGAGCTGCAGGTTTTGTCTCTCCAACCAAAATTCGCCGAGTCAGCAGCAAAAGAAGCAGCAAACTAGCTTCACATTTGATAAATGTCGTCATGAATTCCCTCTGACTTTTGCTGTTTTGCTTCCACCACGATAAAAATCACACTTCATGCACAGCTCTCTCTCTCTCTCTCTCTCTCTCTCTGTACTTCAAGAACAGTTTCCCGTCTCAAATCTCTGTTTTCTGCATTATTCATTCGCTTATCACCCACCAGTCTACCGTTGTTTACAGCGCTGTCGGCCGCTGTCTTTTTCTTTTGTTTTTTTCACTCAAATGACCTCGGACAAGAAAGCCTAATTTCTGCTGTTCAATACTGAAGAAATTTGAACTTTTTAAAATTAATCAAAATTGCAGAATATTTTTAAGGTTATCTGCTATAAAAAGCCAGACCAGAAAAATCTCCTTCATGTTTTTCTGTGTTTTATTCTCAGTTACTTTCACACAAAGGCATCTGCTGTGATGTTCACAATTCTGATGAAGTCTCACATGTATCAGTACTGATAAATCATCAGAATTGAATCGAATCAGGACTTTAAGAACCGGAATCGAGTGCACATGTAAAACTGCCGTGTTAAGCGATGCGGCTGAAAAATTTGAATTTGAAAAACTAGACTAACTTTTTGCCATGGGCGCAAAAAGTTAGTCCAGAGCCCTGTCCTACAGACTTTCCTAGAAGGAATCTGTGTGTTCAATCACTGCGGTTAGACTTTTCAAGGATTCCCACTAACCTAATTTTTCCCCAATCTTTTCGCTTTGATAAAACATGAATTGACCCATGAAAGCAGGGTCCAAACAAAAACTGGAGTCCAACACAAACCAATAACACCACACTAAATAATCCAAACCAATGACCGCATCTAATATAAAGCAAACTGCAAAGGTGACATGTTTGCCAAACAACCACAAATGACAACTGTCGGTGCTACAATGTAGCTGCGTTTCAGTGCACAATCATCCAATAAGTTTATTAAAAGTGAGCCAGGTCCAATTTGTGATTTCCAGACGAGCAGCTGAGAGATCGACTCCTCCTCAACCTCCACGTCCAAATATAGATCCTGACTCCGCGTTGGCCTTCAAACCCTCTCAGCCTCTGTTTGTTTGATCTCATCCTGCCTCTCTGCGCCCCTTCTCGTAACTGGAGCTTCATTCTTTCGATGTTTGTTGTGATGTAAACACACGGAGCACATGAGAAGATGACTGCAGATTGATATTTTTTAAGAAAATTGTTTTGCACTGCTTTCAGCACTCTTGCCGGCTTTCATCTGCCTCTCTAACGCTCTTCCTCTCTGTGCTGCTTCGCTCTTTTTGGCTGTCTGTCACCCTTAATTTTGTGGCTTGTGTGTGTGTGTTTGTGTGCGTGTGTGTCTCTACAGTTCAAGCACACACAAGTATCTGCTTTGTGGATGTGTTTATGTTGTTGATTGTTGAGCTGTTTCTGAGCTGCTTGACTCCCATCACTGATTCAAGCTACACTTGAAAGCTTTAACACTCACTAGTGCATATACATACACACACACACACACACACACACACACACACACACACACACACACACACACACACTCTCCAGACTGCCAGTGTCACGGAGAGATTCTGAATGCAGCTGGCATCTCACTCTCTCACACTCTCTAACACACAAACACACGCACACAATACAAACACCCACGCATGCATGCAAACGCGCACACAGGCGACACTTCAGGCCTCTTGCAGCTTTCTGATTGGGCTAAAAGCGATGGCAGTGAGGGCAAGGATTTAATTAGTTCTTGTTGGCTTGTCCCTGCTCATTCCTTTGATCAATTAGATCATCATCCACTGCAGGTACTCTCTCTCTCTCTCTCTCTCTCTCTCTCTCTCTCTCTCTCTCTCTCTCTCTCTCTCTCTCTCTCTCACTCACTCACTCACTCACTCACTCACTCACTCACAAGATACAGCAGCATGCAAAAGTTTGGGCATGCCTGACAACACATGTTTGTTTGTTTGACTAGTAAAAGATGAGCTGATGTTAAGGACATGTTTCTCAGATGGATTAATTGAATTGTTATTTTTATATTTCCATGTCATTTTCTATAATAAAGCAGGAAGTGTGCCCAGAGTAAGCTGTAGTCACTCCAAAAGAATGGCAGGCAGGATTCTTCTTTTAGTAAAAAGATTAGTAGACAACCTGCTCAACCTCCACCTGCACCTTCAGGCTGCTGGTCTCGTGGCCCCTCTTTTCTGTCTTCTCATTCCGATCAACGTCCAATTAGTTGGACTTGGTGCTTCCTCTCCTAAAATCCGGGTTTGTTGGAGGTCTTATCCTGTGAGTTCTTTCTTTCCACTGTCACCAGCTGCTTGCTTATAGCCTAATATTTTGGCTTTTCTTTTAATATTCTAATCCTGAAGTGCGTTGATTGATAAAACTGCAGTAGTGAAGAGGGTAAAGCTGACTTAGTCATGATTTGGTGCGATATAAGGAAAACTGGACTGAATTGAACTTTGTTACTTCTTAATGTTTTCTTTGGAAACGTAGCTTAGCCTGTTTTTAATGTTCAATGATGAAATTTGAAGTTCTCGTCACTCAAACTTTCCAACTTTAAGCTACCAAGCAGTGACATCATCGTTGGTGCTGATGGCACAGCCTCCTCCTCGTCTCTGTAATTTGTTTGGGGGCCTCTGTTTCTGCGAACATAGCCAATCTGGCGTGGCGTGCCCTGCCTTCTACTCGGTCTGTAACTTAACTCCCCGGCTCATAGAGCACCTCATGTATTTGGTAGCATTTGGTGAATGCACTTATGTACTGAGTAGTGAGAGTAATTATGGAAGTATATCATTTGACACAGTTTGGCACTGACCAAGACTGGAAGCAGAAATGAAGTTCATAAACATTCGTGTCACATGCACATACTCCAGCATTTAAATAAAAGTGCCCCTCTGAGTCATTCTAATAACATTGTGAAGTCTCCATCAGCCACTGTAGATACTGGCTCATATCAATCATTTCAAATGTGCTCTACTCCTGTGCCAGCTATCACTGTGCCAGAATAAAAAAGTGAAGCTCTTTAAATCCTCAAAAACCAATTTCTTGTACCGGTAGCCTCTCTATACAATTACTGTGATTTTTTTTTTTTTTTTTTTTGTAGAAATACCAGGCCTTTTACGTGGGGTGTGTGGGTGCGGGGGGAGTTCTGAAACAGCCTTCAAACCATTAAAACAAAGATCTGCATTATTACACTTAATTCTCACTTTAGCAGCCAAATTTCACATCTCTGTCTCAGTTGCGTCGCTGATGTGCATCGGCATGTGTGGGCGACATTTGAATTTTGCTGCAGGTAACTGTTTGTATCACAGCATCTCTTGTAAATTGGTATTGCTGTAAAAGAACTCGGTTTTTCTCTCTAGCTGTTCATTTCTGTCTGGAGTTCAGGTTGGCTTCCTCCTAACATCACTTCAGGTTTCTGGAGCCGGGAAGTCCAAAGGTTGGCAAAGGGAGTGAGGACAAATAAGCTAGTAGCCTTCATCATGAAATGATCATTTTAAAAAAGTACGTACGTAAAAAATACGTAGTTCTACTGTGTGTTCTAGTTCAGCATCCTTATCACAAAGGAAAACGCCACAATGAGAAAGACAATCCTAACATGTTTTTTTTGTTGGGAGTTTATGGAAACTGAGCTGGACTCTCTGTGGCAAAGCCAAGTGATGACTGACTTTTGTGGCACTGTTACGTCCCGGTCTAGGGTTACTAGAGCGCCAACATAAGGGTTAAAAAAAGGTGTCCCTGCCCCGTCCCCATAGGTGTTTTGTTGCTACCAAAAAAACTGAAGGCATTAACTCCGGGGTGAACAAAGGCCAAAATAACAAACAAAACAAGCTATTCCAAAAAGGAAGGTGGTACCTAAACCCTGTGTGAAACAAAACTCCCTGATTTAATAAACAAGTGAAAAAATACAGAAAACAATAAGCCAGTTCACCTCTTCTACTTCAGTGCGTATATACAACTGAAAGAGTATCTACACACTATATACAAAACTTAATGGTTCTCTAAAGTCACATGCGAAAATTGGTCACAGAGGGTTTGGAGACCAAGGATTGGGTCTGCTGTCAGTTGCTGCCAGGGAACAACTGCTGGAGAGGGTTTTTTTAAATGGCCACTTGATAATGCGAACCAATCAGCAGCTGCCAGCTCTCCAATGAGAAAGAGGACCTGCAGAGACTCTTAAAGGCACGGAACACACACATGGAACAAAATCCAGACACGGTGGTTCAAAGTATGGCCAGGGCCGTAACAGACACTGGTCAAAGGTTAGCACTAGTCATCATGTGTTAGCATTATCAGGAATGCCTGAGCGTGATTAACGTCCAGCCTTGACAACATACAGGAGACAGGGTCTTTCCCCTTGCTTTGCTTACCTTCCTGCCATCAGCATTCCCCTGAGAGGATCCAGTGTTAGCATTGAAAGCTAACCTTCTGTTTTTATAGCTAGCAATAGCCCCTGCAACAGCCTCCATACATAGGCTTACCTGACATGCTAGCTGGACAGTGCTGAACCATCACTGATAAATGGTGACTTGATTTTTATTTACATTTTAAGTGAATTCAACTTGATTTCATTTGTTGTTAAAGTATGTTTCCTATACTTTCCCATTCTATGCTAAAGTGTCTCTATTGTGTAGTCAAAGGAGTTTGCAAAGAAAAGCGTCTGGACTTCTTTAAGTTGCTTGAAGACGTTTCACCTCTCATCCGAGAAGCTTCTTCAGTTCTAAGGTCAAATGGCCAAGAGTCCCAGATTTAAACCAACTTAAAGAAGATTCAAGCAACTTAAAGAAGTCCAGACGCTTTTCTTTGCAAACTCCTTTGACTACGATGACCTGGATGACTGAGAACCTTCACAGACATCTCTATTGTGTAGTTGCAAATCATTTTTATACTTTGTAAATAAGAATAAGAGACAACTATTATCTGATTTAATGTTATAAAACTCTGATGTAGTAATCGGTTAGTCAAAAATAAAGTATTAGCACACTTAATATTTCATCCATCCAAGCAAAAACTAGTACTCAATCTCATGTTTTTGTTTTTTAATAATCACACGTTAATTAACGAATAAACACGTCAAAAATAGGATTTGAAAAAAGTCGGTGCTGAAACATGTATACAGATTTGTAGTTTACACCCATGTTTTGTGTTGGTTCATGCAGCAGTCATTACTCAGGTTTCCTTTAATAATTTCTTCCAGCAGTACAGTATTTGCACTTCCACACCTTTTATTGCCATTTTTATTCTGAGCAGAAGCCCATTAGAGCTTGGCTTCAGGAAGTCCTTCAAAAAGTAAAGTTAATGAGATAATAAAGTCAACCTTTGACTTTGTGCCTTTGTGTTTGCTCAGCACTTTTCCAACTGAACAGACTGAAGCCAAGTGACACTTTGAAGGACTCGCAGAACGGCCGGCTGGGCTTTTACACCCAAACTGGCAACGTGTCGCAGCCGTGTTGGAAGATAACATTCCCTAGGTGCTGTCAACAGTGCTCGCTAACTAACCCCCCTTCATTTCTTTTAAAACAGGGTGTCTATTTCCAAATTCACACAACTGAAAGACCCTGTATCTCATTTTTGTTCATGTGGTTAGAAACCATTTTAAAGATATTTGGCAAATGATTTACAAAATGTCTTATTTCTAAGACATCATGAAGTAGTAGGACACGGCTTGAATAACCTAATACGGGTCACATTACAGCCTGTGTACAAGAAAAGGTTTTGGCTGCAAAAGAGACGATTATACTGAGAAAAAACTTTAGCTTTTGCTTGGTCAACATCATGTGCTGCGTAGCAAAGCCATCTAAAGATGATGGGACTTTCAGAGAAAATGTAATAAAGATTACATATGTTTGATGTTTACTACACTTGAGATGTTGTTTTTACAATCTGCTTCTGCTGCTGCCTCGCAGTTATGCAAGAAGACTTATGATGATCTGAGACCCTGTGTGCATTTAAAGTGATTTGCTGGTTGCCCATTGATTTGTATCTGACAGCTGGTCATTAGTGGACACTGCAGACTCTTGTATATTTCCTATCCATCATACATCAGTCAACATTTCCTCTGCACTGACTACCAATGTGAGCAATCGTGTAGCTGCAGTTTTTAATTTGGTTCAACCAGGTATGTGCCCACGTTGCTGAAATATGTTTTGCTATTCATTGGTACAAGTTGCCAGAAATTGGAGATGGTGGACATAGAACAATGACAACTGTTAAAATGTTGTATCTTATCTAAAAGTCTAAAAGGAAGCTTAGACTGAATGCTCTAAAAAGAAGCATTTAGTCTTTGATTGTAAATGTTGCTAGAGAAGAAAGTTAAATCTTAGGAACACACAGAGTACAGTCTGACCTACAAGATGTCATAAATTAACTTAATTAAATGCCGATATAAAATGTTATAAAGTCCAGCTAGAGAGGTACACGGTCACTTCCCTCGTCCACCAGTTGATTCAGGCCTGCGCTGCTTCTCCTTGTGATGTCCTGTAGAAAATGTATGGATTTCCTAATCTCCACATTTCATCTAATCTGCATCTGTTTTATGATCTTCAACATGTAGCCGCCCACATACAGGTTTCACAGGTACTGAAATCTTCGATTTGCTCACTCATTATCTCTGAGGCTCCTCTGGTATTCTTAAAAACTTTAGAGCTGGTTTGATGGACACAGAACTTTAAAGTTTGTTGATATTTTGTTTGTTTTAGATCTTAAGACTCTCCTCAAACTAAGGCGCTCGGTGGTTAAAGCCTTTTCATCGAGTCCTACTTTTCTCGTGGGTGCTGAAGCCGGTAGTTCTTTTAGTCAGTTTTCATTATCTTGGAAAAGTGTGTCCACAAATAGCCAATTTAAGGTGTGTTTAGAATGTGGGCTGGTTATAATGGTGATCAGACAATGGTATTATTGGTGGCAGAGGACATGTCTAAATTAAGTTTGTTGTTGGGGGGGAAAAGGATCTTGACCTTCAGCATGAACACTGCAGCAGATGTTCCTTTGGAGAACCTGTTTCTCCAATGCCATGAAGAAGGAGTTGGCAGCTAATCATCCATCATCTGGATTCCAGCATCATTGTAAACATCAAGTTGGCTGAAAAATGAGTTGATATTTGTCATTTAACATGGAGTCCAGGATCCAGCAGGGAAAACACGACGCACTGAAACTTGTGTGTTTTGGGTGGATTTCCTGCTGAAGAAGATGTGATGCTTTTGGAGAGCATCCTGTTATTTTTGCTGCAGCATTTATTTATTTTCTCGCATGTCGAGCGTGGCGCGTTGCGACAGACCAGCTCGCTGTCTGGCTCTATAAACTCGTTTGAAAAGTCGTCGAGCCGCCGCTCGCTGCATAAACTGCAGTCTGGCTTCTGCTTTGTGACTCGATGAAAACTTATTTGTGATGTTTGTGTGGTGTGACCGGCGTGCTCAATAACAGCTGGTTGTGTTTGTGTGTGTGTATGAATTTGACAAATGTAGGCTTGCAGTGACATAAATCCACATTTTATCTGTGTGTGTGTGTGTGTGTGTGTGTGTGTGTGTGTGTGTGTGCTGTGTGCTTATTTGATGCAGAGGAGGAGAAGCAGCAGCATATTCATGTGAACAAAAAGATGTTTTGTCTCAGTGCGTGGTGTAAATGTTTATGAAGTCTGCTTCATTTGATTCCTAAGTGTGTGTGTGAGAAACAGATGGATATATATACACCTTATCAAATCTACAAGGGGGGAGTGGAGTGTGTGTATCGCTGCCTTCAGCAACCAAAGTCCAAATAAGCCTCCATCCATTTAATTCAATCTAGATGTAAATTTTTGCTCTGGCTCCGTGAGTCTCGGGGCGGTGAGAACCAGCTGGACACGACTGGTTTTATTTACACGCCGAGCCATATTTGATTTTGTTTATACTGAAGCTGGGAAGCAATAAACGCGGCCTGAAAGACAATGAAGCAGATGTACACAGAGGACATCCCTTTGCAGTATAACGATTAAAATCTGGCCCAAAACAAGAGCTGAATAAAAACAAAGTCAGCTCATACCATCTTACAATATTTGTACATAAATGTGTAACAAATTACAAATGCAGCAACAGTAATCAGGGAAAGATCAGGTGACACTGTAGTTTTTTAGGGCTATGATGTAAAGTGTTGAAGTTTTGAAATTTGTCAGTGCAGCTGATGGTTCCAGTGATGCTGACAGGATGGATCTAGTTGAGGTTCGGGTTTATTGAGGATACTTTTACTGGAAGATGCTGTGTTTCCAAAGAAGCACTGATGTGTCAATTTGTAATTTTTGCTTACTGATTTATGAATGTGACCATTTTAATGGTAAATTCTGGGCTTGTTAAACCTCAGAGGAATTAGTGTGTGTGTGTGTGTGTGTGTGTGTGTGTGTGTGTGTGTGTGTAATTAAGGCAAAACTACATCATAAGATGCAGGATGAGCACACTGTCAGTGACTGGATAACCGTTCATCTAGATTTATCAGTTTATCATGTTAGAAAGCTAAACTTGTTGAAGAAGTGAAGATTAGGACACTAACCCTGGTGTGTACTACTCCCTTTCCTTCATACAGGTATCCTGTAATAACGCTGGACCTGTCAGTGGTCTGTTTCTCAAACTAGAGACTTCTAAGGACAGTCAGTCAGCCTCCCACTTACTCTAGATAAGTGTGCATTGTTCTGTAAAGGGAGTAGTACACACCATTGTGCAGAATCTCTCTATATTTGTGGTAATTATAGAACAGCATGGAACAGCAATCATTTCCTGGAGTCATTATTGTTTTGTTCATGTTGAGGTTATAATAAAAACAGCCTGTTAGTGTTGACCCAGACACTCAAAGGGCTAATATATGGCTTTTTTCATTAGTAGAAAGTGTGGCTCAGTTTTCAGTCATGTGTACACAATTGGAAAAAAGGCCTTTTTAAAAATTTGATAGTCGTGTGTGAGGAAACGCTGGGACACGGGCGTGTGAAGGCTGCTGAAAACAAACATCTGTATACCTACGTAGTTATTCCATTACAAATCATGACTTATGAATAGCAAGCCATTAATCATTAATAGGATTTATTTAAACTTTTATTAGATAAAAACAAATATGCTTTGCTTTTACAAACAAGGACATTTCTAAGCAAACTTAATCTGCAAAGTGTTCACTGCTGCTCGGAGGTTTGAGATGGGTTCTGCCCAGCCAATCAATTAAAGCTGCGTGACAGACAGGTTCAAGTAAGACATATTAAACACATCCTTCCCATCTGCTGTGAGAAATGTGTTTTTCTGTTTGTCAGTGACAAACGGTCTCGAACACGCTTGATTTGTGAGACACATCAGTGTTTATGTCTCTATAAAGATGCTGTTTCTGCAGTGAAATTAGTCTTAGCAGCAGGAAAGCGGATCAGAAACTCCTGACTGAGTGGGATCCAAATACTCCCACACACTGTGGGACATCTGCAGCTTGCTTTAACAGCGTTTGGCTGTTTAGACCTTTGCATCCATCAGCATGTATGTCGTGACACGACAGACCAAGATGATGGACTTTTGTTTAGTTCCTTGTCAACAGAGGAGAAACCACAGAGGGACATTATGCTAACATGAATATGCATCCAGGAGTTGTTCACCTTTTATCCAAAACTCGTCTTGCCAGTGCGCGTACTGTTTGGCTGTAAATTGGGTAATTAACAGTGGGGATCACGGCAATGGTGTGTGACAAATCGTTAAAGGGTGTTCAGCCTTAGTCTACCACTTTATCTACTAACAGCCAGCAGGCAACCAGTGTTTTACAAATAAATCCCATTCAGTCTGGAGGATGACACAAACTCACACCTATTACTCAGCCATGTGTAATATGGGTATGTAAAGATCTGTGTCAGTACTTGTGTGGTCTGTGCCGACACACACACATAATGTCCGATGGCGTTTGTGAAGTTTGCCTTTAGTCTTATTACAGGAAATGGATGGATGGTCAAACTAAGTGAGAAGATGGATAAACAGACAAACCATGAAAGAGGAGGTGGGCGAGCAAATATGTAGGAATGGATAGAAAGACTAGCAAAGCAAGAGAGAGAGAGAGACTGGGAGGTGAGGGAAGCGTGAGTCAGACTTGCAAAGAAGAATGATTAAATCAAAAGATGGGAATACACGACGACAGAGGCAAGAGGAGAGTAGGGTCTCTCTCTAATCTATCTCTCCATCCACCCTTTGATGTTGCTCTTCTGTTACTGGTGAATACATTTTCAGCATGACGTGATGTCTTGTCTAGCCTCGTTTCAAAGCCCTCTCCTGCCATCTCACTCTATTATGCATTGCACGCACACAGATGCTGGTTTGACTTGGAGATTACACGTGTACATGGATTCCGTCGATCAGTGTGAAGCTCAAATATCCGTCTTGAATATCTTAAATCATCTCGAACTTTCAGTTCATTGAAATAGATTTCATCCGATGTTTACACACTTGGTAAAGGTTCGGAATTATTGTCGGGACAGCCGTTGGAACTTCGGGAGGATCTGATGCAGTAAAGCTAGGATTACCAATTAGGGCTACATGTCACCCTGAGGAAAGCTTCCAAGAGTAGCTCAATTAATGTGTAAAACCAGAAATAACAATTTAATAACTGAGTGGAGCACAAAGAATAACCAAGAATAAGCAAAAGGAAAGGTTTAGTCACACTAGAGCAAAAATAGAATAGCAACCTATTAGAAGCAACTAGCAAAAAAATCAGTGGTTTCACTGGATTTTTATTGTGCTGTCGGTGACCGTGTGCAAGCTGTTGTCATGACCACTGTTGGCCACAAGGTGACTCCACAGGTAACCTGATTGAGACAACTTGTGTCTAAACATTTGCAGACTGACTGTAATCACTTCAGGAGAAATTGGTCAGCTATTAGCAGATAATTACTGTCACACAGATTGCCAACATGTTGCAATCAGCTGGAGTTCGTAATTGGCCACTCTACCGCTGGCTGATGTAATGATGTAGGTGACAACAACCGGCCCCTTTGTTGTCTGTCACAGTTGATCGCTGTATTACTGCACAATGGCCCCCATTTCATCTCAAACTGATAGCAGACTGTGGTCACACACCTGATCCCCGTTTTTGAAGCATTGATTTCAAGAGCAAGTTGAATTGATTTTAACCATTTTAGAAGAAATGATAAAAAAAAGATGAGTAATGACAAAAACGAAGAATAATCATAATAATAAAGCCATCTGAAAGAATGGCGGACAGTTCAATTTGATTGCTAATAGCATAGATTAGCTTGAAACTGTTCTACTTAAGGTATCGAACATGGAAACTGTTAGCATACAAACAACTGAAATTGCGAGCTAACATTATGATTAAAAGTTATTTCAACATGTGACTATCAGAAGCCTGGATACCTCATACTTACTTGAAACCTGGATAAGCAGGTGGAACTGTTAGCCGACAGTGTTGCACACCTGATCCGCTAACAAATTAAACTGTCACCATTAACAGTCGAAATGCTTTCATAAAAGTATGTACGAAGATCTTTTTATTATGGATAAAGAAACAAAATAACGAGTAAACATTGGAAATCATTCACTCATCACAAAGGCTGTTAAACGGAGCATGGAATCATAATGGAATAATAATTGAAATCAAGCTAATAGTTATGAATTAAGACCTGAAACAGTTCAGTATCCATAACTGATACATTTTAAGTTGAATGCAATCACCAAAGATAAATCCTAACCTGAGAGTCATAATTTACCAGAACTTGAACAGTAAATAAAACAACAAGCTTTATTTAAAAAGCTGATAAACCAAAATCCAGATAATACAATAACAAAAGGTCAGAAAATCCAAATGAGTTCAGAAACAAGAAGAAACAATGAAGCTGAGAGGAGGAAAGCAGACACAGAAGGATGGGGAGAACTGTGACATGCAACTCAAACCTCGTGAAAAGTATGGGAGTGGTAGAAAATGAATTTAAAAATATCCCAGTATAAGAGACGGAGTTGATGAAGGGGATCTTGAGTCTGCCTGACAGGACTCTGGGGGTACTTCAAATGAACCGCTGACTTTACTGAGCTGCTTCAAGAATAGTTTTATTCACCCTGTTAAAACATCAGTAAAAACCGAGAAATCGAGGTTGGTTTTCTTTTAAATATGGAGATGGATGCCATCGGACCTACCACTGAAAATGAAATTACAGCGTAGTCCTACCCTCCCCTGCACCTGGAAGCCAGCCAGAGGTTAAGTGCCTTACTCATCTCAAGCATTTTGAATAATTTATGCATGTTCGCAGTTATGGTCTTCCATTATGTTAACTATTATAACCGGCACTATTTTTTTCCATTGCGCTGTGTTATTCAGATTGATTTGTCGGCCCCCATTTGCTAATGCCTTCACTCCTGAAAGCAGTAAAAACCTAATTGCTTGTGCTTAAAAAAATGTTGGATACCAAACTGAGCAGAAGGGGAAAAAAGTGACATTTCCTGCTCCACTGTCTCAAAATGTTAAATGCCAGATATTAACTAATTACCTAATTAATGTAGACTCTGCTGGGGGACGGCTTCATCTATGTTTCATGAGTCCTTTGACTGTTTTCTCCAGATGGCTGGACTGTCTTTTCTTTTGTCTTTTTAGAAATAGTATTCCAGTAGAGAACCGTGACATTTTAAATTTATGGCTTCTTAGTGATTCTTTAGACTTTTTAGCTTTTCTCGTGTATTCTCAGGTTGTTTGGTCAGGCTGTGATAAACCTTACCTGAACAGGATTTTGTTGCAGAGGACTTGAAGCTTTATTTTGAGAAGCAATAAAGGCGACAAACATTTCTTTCACTTCTAACACATTCTGCTATTATTGGTGCACTCATGGACGCTGCAGCCGGGAAGAATTATCTTATAATGTTCACCTGATGTTTGAAATTTGAACCCAATAAACACGAGAATCAAAAGTGGATGGTTAATAAAGACCAATTTATTGATAATTTAGTTTGCTGGCAGAGGTCATTTCAAACAATTAAACTCGTACGGTTATTGAAAAAGCTAAAAATGTCAGACATTCTATTTCCACTCTTGCATTTCTGTTTCTTATATCAATGTATGCTCAGTATCTCTGGTTTTTGGATGTCTTTGACATTTTAAGCATTTAATAAAACTTGTGGGTAATGTTAAGGTGAGGTTCACATGCACCTCGCTTCATAGAGTCTTTTACTATTTGGAACACACTCAAAGTTTTTAATAGAAACCTGGAATACTAAAATGTTTGACCCTAGTTGAACGTTACGTCTTCTAATCTAAATTTGGCTAACCCACCCCAACCCTAGACTTGGTGATGGTGACCTGGTAGATGTTGAGGTCAGATACATTAGATTGAGGTAAATCTGTTGGCTTCCACTGATGGTTTAGGTCAAATCTAGTTCCCTCTAACTAAAGACTGTCAGATGGGAATGGAGTGTACAAGGTGACGGTTCTGTCTGATATTAAGCTATAAAGGGACAACAGTGGCTGGCTTTCAATCCAAATGCTGACCGGAGGTCATGGAAAATGAGCAGCAGTGAGGTCACTGGTGAGAAAACATGCGCACATGCACTCAAGTAGTCCACTACTGACTTTCAAAGGTTGGTCAGTTTTGTGGTTTTTGAAGTTGGATCATATTTTATGCAGCGACTCTTACATTCAGGCAGCAGTGGTAGATCGAGTATCTTTCTTCCAGCCACCTCAGAGATAAATGTAGGGAACAGGAGTGTTTCTCCTTGACTTTCATCGCCTCAGATTGCTGTTGACTTTGAGACGTGGCCGTTAAATGAAGTGACTGCACTCTGACAGGGTTTCAGTCCACATTTAGTCACTGCTAACAACCTCCACAGTGTGTAAACAGCAGCCTTCTTCTTGAACCTAAAGCACCATTCTTTAATAAGCCATTGTTTCTTTCAATCTCTGTTACTCCTTGAAAGATGTTGATGATTTAAAGTGCCTTTTGGTAAACGTCAGAGTCCTTACGCTCAGAGACAGCCATGATTTTTACTGATGGCGGTGTTTATTTGTTGTGGGTTTTTCTTTTAGTAAAAATGCCGTCTTTTGATTTCAGGCTGGATTAATGTAAGGGCTAGTGGCACTTAAAGGGATAGTCTGCAGAAATTAATCTGGCAGGAAGTGCTGGTTTGTCAGAGGTGATGTCTTCACCTTGAATGGAGATGCATTATCTGGATGAAAAGGCAGGAGCGACTGACATGACTGATTAGGATGGGACATCCTCCCTCTGTTTTTCTGCTTCTTTGTGTTTTCTGTGGCGCGATCTGTCATTTTCTCCTGTTGCCTCTTCCTGTTGTGTCCTGTCATTGTTCACTCTGATGCAGCCTCACACTGAGTAATGAAAGGTTCAGAAACAGAAATTCCCTCCAGAAGCAAAAACCTTTGTAAAAGTTCAAAATTTAGTTTTGTTTATCGAACTTTTGCTGAATAAAGAAAACCTTCACCGGATCACTGGAGAACCACTTAGGGCTAATTTACACTTTACCGACATGCTAAACAATCACAGTTACAGAAACTAAAGGGTGTCATAGTCACAGTCATAGTTGTAAAGCTGCTGTAGTAGGACTTCCATTTGGGTATTCATGTTAGGTCACATTTCTGTATATCGTAGGGGGAGCTATGAACCTAACCATGGCCCTATTTCTATACTAAATCAGGTTTCTAGAGACCTGGTAGGTGTTGCGAGCTTAAATCATGTATCACGTTAATTTATAGGCCTCAGCATTGATGCAACACACAGGTAAGCTGGACAGCATTGATCAGATGATTACTGCTGTGTCCTGTTGTAAAACTTTGTTGTCGCAGCATTTAAGCAGGTCTTACTTCGACCAGCTGAAACATTCTAGCAGATCAAACATACCCTCACCGGCAGTGAGTCCACGGCTCAAACTTTTTCCCTGAGTCTCCAGGTCCCAGTTTGGTCGAGCGACCCATAACCACCAGGATCCAGAGTGTCCAATCCCAGGATAGTGGTACCACACACCAGGGATCACGGAGGAACTCCACTACCTCACCTACACAATAATTAGGGATGTGGTTTTAATATTGTGGTTAACTGGTTTATGTCCAAGACAACAATTAGCAAATAATACTGAAATATTGAATGTTTCAGGCATCTGAAATACTAAATGTACAAATTCAGTATTTTTACAGTTGGTTCAAAGTTGCAATAAGTGATTTTTAATAGCGAACAGGGAAATGTGTACACTTGTGCTGCTTTGTATGCAGCACAAGTGTACACATTTCCCTGTTATTTACTATAGACTCTTAGGAACTGTTGGGGTGTTATTTTGGTGTCAGTGCTAATGTGATGCTCTCATCATACAGATGTTTTGGGCTTTAAATGTTGCTCATCGCTCTAAAGTTGAGGCACAGTGTGTTGGTGGGCAGCAAACGTTTCTTTTCAGACTGTAAATTGGTCTCTTCATTTGCATTACAATCCATAAAAATGAAGCATGTGCTTGAAATACAGTTTCAGGTTCTCTGATGAACAGAAACGTGTTGTATAGTCCATCTAGTAGATTGAATTGGATCTAATCTGTATGAAGTTCTCCCCAGTCTATTATCGATGGACTTAGCTTGGTGGTTCTATGCAAATTTGCCTCCCTAACTCATGTATGTCCGTAGACATACATGAGTTAGACGTTACAGATGTTCATAAAACATCCACCCAACGGCCACTAATATCAAATTAAATCCAGTTTCAGCTACCTCGTTGTTGCACTGTTCTTTTTCTTTGAATTAATATTCAACTTACCCTCCCAATATTCTCTCCTGCCCTTTATTTGTTTTGTTCTGTTGTGGGAACATAGACGGAATTGTTGGTACACTAACAATCATTGATTTTTCCTGATGCATATACACTTTACCCAAGGACAGGCTGCTGGGACCCGATTCAGAGTTGAGCAGTTTGCTCTTTGGTGGTTGACAGCCTGACATTTACAGATTCAAACATGTTACATCACATCACACCCTAACCTTTGTTCAGCTATGTAGGTTTAATACAAGGTGTTACCATTATAGCATTTCTATTTTCCTTAGTGTGCAGCATAGCCATCTGGGCCTTTGTGTATTGATCTGTTGATCTGTTGTGTTATTTAATTGTTGTGTAATTATTCACTCTCATATGTAGCAAATAAAGGCCAAAAATAAATGAATCCACATTTGGAGATGGAGGGTTGGTGGAAGAGAAAGTCATTGTGACATTCATGCCATAAACCCAAGTTTGACTCACACCACAACACCTGGGTTTGGGATTGACACAATCGCAGTGTCACTAAGTTACCATGGAAGCTACTGCTATTGTTTCCTGCCTGGCTTCTTTCCATGGTCACCATTTTGGGCTTTTGCACCTTTAGAAAAGTTTGGTGTTGGTTCCCTCGATACTCGCAGCATTTTGGTGTTCTGCATTTGAATCTTCCTTTAAACAACAAAAAAAATAAAATCATAAGAGTACATTAATTGAAACTTTGTGCAGTTTTAAGCTTCAAAGGTAGAACTCATCACTTTTATGCAAAGGAAGCACTTCAAATAAAAAGAAAGGTGTCATCATCTTAATAATGGAGCAAATCCACAATGGTTCTAATACATCACTACAATTATTGTGGTAAAGATGCACTTGAAGTGTCTTCTTTATAATTAGCAGAAAGGAACAAAAATAGCAATCGATACCTGCAACTGTAAAACAAACACAAGCTTTATCTCTCCTAATGAATCTTTCATTTGCTTCCTCTGGGTTCGTCAATCAATACGTGGCGAATAACTTTTCCCTCCAGCTTTGAGGCGCTGTCAAAATCTAATCAATCAGTTCAATCAGCTGTGCCGCTTGTGGCACTCCACAGAAATGTAAATTATTGAGTATTTCCATTTTAAAGCTACTTCAGTTTATCAGCGTCTGTGTGCCGGCAAATATATGAAAAGATGATTATTGTGGTTTACCGCCGCCGCCGCTGGCCACATGCACTCGCACGGCGGGCGCTGGCCTTTCCCTCTCGCTACGACGCCTGCTCATAATGTCATGAGTGTGTGTATAACTGCATCAGGCCCGGGCATGTCCCTGCATGAGTGTGAGTCTGTCAGGGAGAACAGCGTGTGTTCAGCGAGCCGCTCTGTCAGCACTGGTTATTATGTGTTTTCAAACCAGCGTACTTGGATGGATGCGTCTTTGTTGTGAGGAGAAAACTGCACCGGCGGTCTTAAAGAGTCGAGGTTTTAGTGGCTGTGTGTCATCAGATATGGACAGTCTCACGGAGATCACTTGTATGGATGAGTTTAGTGCTGAGGCTGATGTGGCTCTGCCTTTATTCAAGGACCACATATAGAATATTATTTAATTCTTAATATATAGTGATGCAGTAGTGACCGGTATTGGAAGCCCCTTCTGTACAAATATTAAAATGATACATTAATATGTAGTGATCCGCAAGCCACTGATCATTTATTGCGATTTATTTTTTCTGTTTCTTTGGCGAGCACAAGACTATGTTCAATTTAAAGTAATTATTTAAGTTCGTGTGACCAAAACACAAATTAATAATCACCATGTGAGAGACTCCTGTGTTAATTACTCATATCTGGTCAGCTTTCAACTGTAACTCTGTAGTTCAATGCTGGAACATTTCTTAGAGCATATTTGTGCAATACTTTTTAAATGCATGTTGCTTAAAGGAGTCTTAATCCTAAGCTTGACTTGACTTCCTGCTTCCTGCTAAGAGTCTGCATATGTGACAGAAATGAACAGAAATAAATGAAAATAGATTTTAAGCCTAAAATGAATCCTCTGTTGCATGGCCCTCTCTGAAAATCAAATGAATCTGTTCCATCAGGCTTAGAATGAATTTTTATCCAGCTTTATGAGCACTGCAGCCTCCTGGAGTCACCAGCAGGGACTGAGGTTATGTATCAGTCACTGACTGGATGCAAAAGATCGATGTCGCTGCTTGTGAAACATAAAGCTGAGTGTTTCTGCTATTGCGCTGTTAGAGCTGCACACTCATTACCTAATAATCTGTCAGTCACAAGTTTCACATGCTTTATTCTGCTTTAACCCAGCGGGGGTCATAAGTCACAAAGCAGACATGATGTTGTGCTCAAGACTTGAAATTAGCTCCTGACATCATAAACCCATCAGGTTCACTCAGGTCATCGATCACATGAGCAGTGGGATTGTTTACAATGCGATTTTCAGGCCTGGAAGCTGTGTCCATCTTTTGTATACAGTCTATGGTATCACTAGTGTAATCATGGTTGCGTCTCCTGCAGTTGTAGATTTTATCCAACATCATGTGTGTTTCAGAGTCTTTACATGTCATGGATGTACGAGACGACTCAAATGTAAACAGGAGACACTTTGCTGCCAACCAGTTTCATCTGAACAACACGGAGATTCATCACAGGGACGCGAAATCATATCAGACTCTCTGTGAACTGTCTGCAACTCAAGTAAATGTGTGTGTCTACTTCTGCCAGGCGGACCGACACACACACACACACACACACACACACACACACACACACACACTGCCTAAAGGAGCTTCAGCTGCAGATGAATGAATCGAGTAACCGCCAGACTGCAAAAGAAGCTGTGTGTGCATGTGTGAGACTCTGCAGCTGCTCACAGTCACACCACTCACTCACTCCACCATTCCTCCCAACATCACACTTGTCATCTTTCCATCTTATTCTTTCCCTCCATCCATCATCGTTCTCCTCTTCCTTCCCTCCACCTGAACCTCCGTCATCTTTCTCTTTACTCTGCTGTTTTCTCTCCTCCTGTCTGTCTCTGTTTTTCCAGATCCATCCATTCAGGATATGCGTGGAAAACTTTTTCAACCGAATTCACTAAAATTCTTGTTGTGAGTATAATGTTAGCTAGAAAATGTTTGTTTTTGAAAGCAGGCTGTCAGGAGACGTTTTACAATCTAAAATTGGGCTCTTGCTGTCTGTCTGCTGTGCTGAACGATGCTCTTCAAAGACTCTTTGTGTGCTTTCACAAAAACGTATGAATCAGACCTGCAACGAGCTCCGTCACCACCTGCTAAAAAATGATACAATAATTAAAGCTTTGTGTTGCAGCAGGTTTCCCACCACATACTCGTAGAACGGATACAAATTACATTCATTTCAGTATTAAATGCCAAAAGATGCGTTTAGTTGGCCAACTTGGTGAACCATAAATGTATTAAATAAACTCTTCTCAGTCTTCTGTGCATGTGTATCGTAGCTTTCAACAGGACCTGCTCTGCTTTTTTAATATGTCCTGTTTTTCTAGGATGCTGAGATTAAAGTGTGTGGTGAGTGAGTGTACAGGTGAGCCAAAGCTCAGGCTGCAGAATGCTTTAAACACTCAGTTTCACACATTTGTATCTGCTCTTGGCTCTGTATGATGTCACAGAGAGTAGATATAAGCTCCTCTGCCTCACATACCTCCAGCTGTGAGCAAAGAAGCCCCACCCACCTGCAGCTCAAACCTTTTGTTTTGCCACGGGCAACCAATTAAAAGACGAGAGGTGGTGGGAGGATGGAAAGCATCTTGATTCAGTCAGAGTTTGGACTGATGAGCTGCTCTGAGGCTGGCTATAAGGTAAAGAAGGATTATTTTGAACTGTGACTCATCCAAAGCTACTATATGAGAGTCCAAAATAGAGCTGAATAGGTCTGCTTTAACCTCTGTGAGTTCCTTAGAATTAGGAGTAGGGTTAAAGTTAGTTCCACATCCAACGAGAAGGACAAAATACGCAAGACTCGATCTGAATGATTAATATTTTCTAGTTTGTGAAGTGATGCTGCTTCTTTAACGCGTGGCTGAAGTGGTTTGCCTGCAGCCTTGTGTTTATTAAGAGGTTAATATATCTTTAGTGAGGAGATGGATCTGAAAAGCAATAGTTCTGCTCATCCTTCACAGCCTGATGTAAATTTTAAAACACACTAATGTGGTTTGTATCTGTTGGAGGGAATTTGCAGCGTTCTGTACAGAAATATTAAATTATATTTGCCCTGCAGAGCGTCTTGTGAGGGGAGCTGTAATAAACAACTATGGAAGAAATCAAAGCCGGAAAAGAGCATTCAGTCTGCAGAAGCTGAAGACGATGCTTTTATTTATTTATTTATTTATTTATTTCAGTTGAGAGGTCAGAGATGTTTTTGAGAATCCTGCATCCCGGACTGTTTCAGGTCTGTTTCAGGCTTTGCTGCACTGACACAGCGTATACAGACACCAGAATTCACACCTGTTTGCACCAACCTGCAGACAGACGCACAACAGACACAATTCTGTCAGATTATAATCTGCAGGGTAAAAAACTGCAGTCGAACAAGTGGCTAAACACAGAGTGAGTGGAAGTGGATTAGCAGTTAGTGGCTGCGGTTAATGTTTGTGTGAGACGGGGATTAACTGATCAGGTTTTATCAGCTGCTCCAAGAATCTGCTAACCTGTGTGTGTGTGTGTGTGTGTGTGTGTGTGTGTGTGTGTGTGTGTACGTGCTACCCCTTACACCTCCTTTTGCTGTTGATTCAACTTAGTTTTAGTAAAGACTCTACGATAATGTCGTCCCTCCCATCCTGTCGTTCACTACTGTCTTTTTTTCTCCACAAATTATCTCAAATTATAGTCTCAAATAATTCCTCAGTCTCATTTTTGGGCTTGGTGTTGTCCTGAGGCAACAATCCACAGTTTTGGCTAACACACCATCCATTTAAATAGCCTTTGTTATCCATCCATTCGCTTCCACTTATCCTTTTCAGGGTCGCAGGGGTCCTGGAGCCTATCCCAGCTGTCATAGGGCGAGAGGCGGGGTACACCCTGGACAGGTCGCCAGACCATCGCAGGGCTAACACACAGACATAGACAACCATTCGCTCTCACATTCACACCTATGGACAATTTAGATTAATCAATTAACCCATCCTCACTAACTGCATGTCTGTGGACTGTGGGAGGAAGCCGGAGTACCCGGAGGGAACCCACGCACACACGGGGAGAACATGCAAACTCCACACAGAAAGACCGCGGCCTGATGGTGGAATTGAACTTGCTGTGCAGCAACAGTGCTAACCACCGTGCCACCGTGCTGCCAGCCTTTGTTATATTTTTTAAAAAAATGTAAGCATTTAAGACGTGTTACTGTCTGATAAAACGAGGTATCTGACCTTTGACCAGACGGTGGATCCATCCTTTTTAGTAAAAAGCTGATGGGAAAGAAAGCATTTGTTTCCTTTAGAGGCAGGAGAGACAAAGAAATAACCAATGAGACTGGAGTTCTTATAAAGATGCTTAAAGACATCATATTTCACCCCTATATGGAAATATTTGTTAATATTAAAATCAACAGTTCATGTTTATAAACCTCATTCTGATTGTAGAAAGACAGCACAGCTTTACAGTCATCACTGTATGTAACACACTGACCGTGCGTGCTTTGGTCCCACATGATGATACTCAGCCAATAAAATGCTTTATTCACAGCGTGTGTGAAAACATGACAATTCATGCTGAAGTGAGCGAGGGGAAACTGATGTTTCATGAGTAAAATGCACTTTTTTAAAAATTAAGAACTTTCTTTGAGGACAACCTTTCAAAGCTTAATTTCATTTCTGAATGCAAACCTTGAAAGAAAAGAACATTTGATCATGATGATTGTTATTAATATTAGAGAATCCTCCAGTTTATTGTGAAAATGAATAACAAACATTGAACTGAAGGAGAGCGCAGAAACGTCCGGCTGCTTTTCTTTCCGAGCTCCTTGGATCACCATGAGCTGCTGAATTCTTCTTTCTTTTATTTGATCGCCAGTTGTGGAGCAGTGAACTGTAAGGCCATTTTTAATTATATTTCACTGAATTATAAAACATGTGAAACTTTGATATTCTAAAGCTTTTGCTTGTGGAGAAACAAAAGCTGGACCTCCTTAAATTTGAGTCGTATAGCCCTGCTGTAGGGAAAATAATACAAACATGTGTCTGTAGTGGTTTTTTTTATCAGTTTGGTCAGATTTTCCATCAGAACCGTCCTCTGCAGCCTCGAGTCTAAATGTTTGTGTTGTAATAGCTTATTAAATACTGTCACTGTCAAATTTCACCCAGATTTTCATGAAGAAAACGTCAAATTAATAAAAAATGAGGTGCACTGTGCAAAAAAACAGAAAATAAGTGAAGCAGGAAATAAAGTAACTCTGCTTCTGTTTGTTAAGCCTCCCTGTTGGGTGTATTATTCAGCTATATGTCAGCTGTACACGTCCAAACAAAAGCTCTTATGAATGCAAAGCGGCAGCATCGCTCCCTCCGTTCGGTTCGGTGAATGCGATGTGCTCAGGAGCTGCAGAAATCTTTTATCAGCGAGTTTAAAATGTATTAAACGAAGTGCAGAACCCTGAAGTGTCAATCACAGAAGTTCTGTGACATTGTACAGTAACAAGTCGCACTAATCCTGTCTGGAGAGCTGCTGCAAACAGTAATCAGTTTTAAGACTATTTGGGGGGAAAGTGTTCAGCTTCTCCACAGACTCGTGTCTGATGCATGAATCATGCAGGAAAATTAGGAAAATTACAATCTGAAACCAATTTTGTGGCACCCTCGAGCCGCAGGTTGAGGCGTGCTCATTCTTTTCCTCTCCTGATTTCTGAAGCGGTTCTCCTGATTGCTGCAGAACGGGAGCCCTTCTGACCGACTAACCCCTCTTCTCAAAATGACGGTGATTGTTTTATTGAAGAGCTCGGTCAATAGGAGCCTGCAGAAAATCTTGTTTTCAGTAATCCTGTCAATCTCCTCCTCCTATCCTTTTTTTCCCTGCACCTCCTTTGTGCCGCCGAAAGAAATACTCCCGTGTTGCTGCAGATTATTTTACAGGAACTGCAGTTTAATGATTTCAGGGGTCGTTAAAGCTCATTATATTAAAGACATATCAAACATGCTGGCAGCGCTTTGTAGTCTCTGGATGTAGATTTTTATGCTACTTAAAAGTAACCAAAGATTTTTGATGTCGCAGGAGAAGCAAGAAGCCAAAAAAGTCTGTTTCTGAGGTCAGGGTTGGAGGTGAGGACTTCCTGATGTCATTAAAACAACTTGCTTCATGAGGCAAAACCATTAGGTGTCAGAGCTGGCAGCGTGGCCTCTCATTACCAAGATGGCTGCTGCTTGTTCCGTGAAGGATAAGTAGCCATCAGAGCTGGATTACTGCAGAAAACCCCAATTACAGGCAAGAGCCCCTCAGAAGCAGTGAAAGATGGGAGCTTTTCTCCCTCTCTCTTCTCTTTACCTCTGGAAGTAAAGAAGCCTTTGTGGCGCTGCTCTTCTCTGAGCCGCGGTCGTGTCACTTCACGTGGATTTATTTGAGAGAAACGTGCTTTTATACGTCTGCTGAGCCCTGATGGATCGAGCTGGCCGGGATGGTGTGTAAACCGAGGGAGAATCCATTTATCATTTATTTATTAAAGGCTAACCTTTAAGCAGACAGCTATGATAAAACAAATCTATTAAAAAAAATAATTAGATGGGAACATGGCAGTCGTGCACAGGAGCGTGATGTTACCGTCCGGTCGCCGCAAGGAAATTAAAACCACTCGGGAGGATCTGTGTGTCGAGGATATCCACAGGAAATACATCTGGAAGATGTTTTAGTTAAGTATTAGTTTGGGGAATTCAAAGGTTAGTTGGTGTTATTGCTGGATGGATTCAATAATCCTTCCCAAATTAACCTTTTGGTCAAATGTAGGACAATGGAGGAAAAGCTCCAACCACGGCCCAAGGCAGTTTGCAAAATGGTGCTACAGGATGAGAAGCAAGGCAAAGAGAATGAAGGCATATAAAATACTGTAATATAAAGATAAGATATAATGGCTCAGATGGATGAGGAAGACCCATAAATGAATAAATGCATGTGCCTGGGAACTGTGGAGAGAGAACGATGAGGATGGAGGTGCTGAAGGGAGATTGAATTCTCATTAGGATAGTGAGAGAGGCGGCTGCCAAGCTCCAGCCTCTGCAGCTCAAGAAGGGATGAGAGAGGAGGGAGAAAATGCCCACCCCCACCGAGAGCGCAGATATTCCCAGAGAGGGTGCAGAGGGAGCGTCAGATGCATCTATTGATTGCTCTTTGATTTTGGTGACGGTGTCCCTGCCATGGGTGATGGCCTTTTTGGAAATATTGCATTTGAATCTGCTTAATTGCACATCTCTCCATGTTTTGGTGATGCCCCTGGGTCCACACAGGTTTGCCGGGAGTCTCAGGAGCCTTAATAAATCGGTTACCCACCCACGCAGAATATTGATGGATAGTAGGCAGAAGCTGGGGTTAAAGTGGGATTTGGCAGGTGGGGGAATCCTGGGATTGAGTGTAGCAGTGCAGTGTGGGAAAAATAATTACTTAGAAACCAGTCGTATAACTTATTTTGAGAGGCTGTGATCAGCTGACCTGTCCTGTTTCATGAGCTGTGCGGATGATTTTTCCACCCGTAGTAACGATGACGTTAGTATGAAAAGTCGCATTTCATGAGTGAATCTAATCAGCGTCATCACCTTTAATATAAAGATGTCTGCTGCCTTTGGTGTAAGCTAACACAGACCATAAACAGCACGTCTGCTGCTACTGTGAACCTCACCACAGTACTGCAAACTAACCACTGAGCAGGCCTGCAGGGTTTTTATTGCAAGTTTGAATAAAATTATACTTGCAGACATTTCCCCAAAGCAAAACTTCCCATCGTCTTTCTCCATCTCTGTGCTCGCTCCTCTTCTGTAGTGCTAGCTAGAAGCTGACGTGCTGCAACTGCAGCTTTATGTCTGCAGCATGAACAGAGAAAAAGCACGTGTTGAGGTCATAAGCAGGCTCTGGGATGTCATTATTTTCTTAATATTGAGCTAGTCTCCCACGCCATCTCTAGCAGCAGCTCGCCCCCTGGGTAGGAGGAGGGCGGGGCAAAGCAGCTGGGCCTTCGAGACATGAATGTAGGTTTGTTTTCTTACATCACTCACAAAGTATCAGTACAGGTCTATACATCACCAGGGTTAATGGGGCAGGTGTGTTGGACTGTTGGTTCTTTTTAGGCTCCTTATGTTAGATGCTACCGTAAATATATTTGCATCATGTTTTCTGTCTAATCTCACGTTCACCCACCAACCTGTCACGGCAGATGGCCGCCATCCCAGAACCTCGAGAATCTTCCCATTTTAATGGAATCTTTTTGTCCCCAGAGATCACTTAATTGTTGGGTTTTCTCTCTACATTATGATTTATAACTGGTGCTAAAAAAAATAAAACTCAACTGAATGGAAAATGACAAGAAGCTCAAACATGTTTTTTTTTTTCTTGATCTAAACCAGCTTAATCCAAGGCAAACACAACAAATTTACAAAGAAAATAAACTAAATTAGTCTAAAAATAATGATGACACATGGGACATGGGGAGCAGTCTCCTAGGTGTCCATCCAAAAGTCACCATATTCTGTTTACTTGGACATAAAACAGAATGAAAGTCACTTTGATCCAGAGAACCAGACCAGAATCACCAAAACAGATTAGTCTCATTACAGACAAAACACTGAAGTTGGTCTTTTACCTTCAGCATAATGTTAAAACCTGGATGATGTTGCCATTCTAACCAAGTCTGTAGCTTCTTTTATGACAGTGGCAGTCCTATTCCTATAGCACGTTTCATTATATTACATATATACTCTGTATGTGCAGATGTAAATCTAACCCTACAATCAATACGAGTGAAGTGTCAGTGTTTTGCACTAACATACATTTTGTCCATGTTGGTTTCATAACAGACTCGTAATCAGTTCGTGTCCAATTCAGAGACGAGGCAAGGATTTATAAAAGATGAGTCAATTAACTCAAAATTAAGAAATTTTGGAAAGAGCTCAGACTTCCTATCGGATAATAAGACAATTATATTTCGGGAGTCAGATCTGACCTGAACTGGTGTCCTGAGGGCTAACCTGCTGTCCTTTTTGTTATTCTGCCCATTTATCGCTTCACAGCTTTAATTATCTGTTCTCCAGAAACCAGCCAGAGCCGAGAGATTTGCTTCTTTTATTTCAGTCGTTAAACTGGCTCTAAACTAGGCTCTTGGCTGCTTTAAAATGGTCTCTTAAACTCTTACTTTGAATCCTGCAGATGCTTTTTTTGTGTTCATTTGCTCTTCAACTTTATCTTCTTCATCCAGTCGTCTTCTTCTTTCATGGCCTTTCTGCTGCTTGTGCCCTGCTGCCGTTCCTTTCATTTAACTTGGTCTGAAATTTCCTTCCTCTTTCTTTTCATATCTTCCAAAGTGTGTATTCAGTGGGAGAGTATGTGTGGATGGATGGATGTGACTGGACAGGCATAGAAAATATCGGTACACGGATCTTCTTTAGCTTTTTGCTGATAACGTAGAAGCGTGACGAGACCGACTGCACAGATTTAGAGGTGCTAACTAGCTGTGTGTGTTAGTACTGCCTTTTGGGGGGGGGGTGATGTGAAAACTCAGGATTTCAAACTTGTGCTTTTGTCTCTTTTTAAAAAAGGAAAATAGCATAACAGCTCATTTAGTTCAGTATTGGACTAGAACAAAAGTTCTCTGAGGTCAGCCGTGCAGCTGTGGTAACTGTGTATGCCATAACTTTGTCATTTAAATGTGAAATTATGCTAAAACTATAATTGTGGTAAAATGAGGACCCGAGCTTACATTCTGGTTTTGTGATGGAGTCACTCAAACAAAAACATCCATTAAGACTCATCAGCACTATTTTCAGTGATAGAAAGGATTCATGTTAGCATGCAGAGCAATGATAGACATGTCCTTCAGTGCTTTGTCCACAGCCAAGTGTTTGGATCAGGTGCATTCAGCTGATTAACCCCATACTTCTATATATGCAGCACTAAGACTCAAGTACCCCATATATAGACTTTGGAATGAAAAACTGTCTTTATGCAAACAGTTTGTTAGAAAACTGCATGAAATGTTACGTGTGCAGTTCTGTCATGAAGTGCAGTAACAATACATTTGATTTATCGATACAGTACCAAACCTGAGACATCATGTGAGTTTGACATCCTTGGAAACAGTTTGGAATAGAAGCAGCAGCCTGAAGCCTTTGGCTCAAAAACCAGTCGTGCGCGCTCTGAGCCCCGCTGTAAAGGCCTTTTCACACAGGAAACGTGTCACGTGCTGCGTTCTGAAATACTCTTTTCTATTGATTTGATAGAAGAGACAAAAGTTTTCCGCTGCATCGAGCTAAGCCCAGTGAAAATGCACCAGCCAGGAAGTGATCGTGGCGTGGTCAGAAATCAACACAGCTCAGCTTTGACTGTGATGTACATTCATGTGACCAATAGAAATGCAGAATGCAGGTAGAACACGTGCTTCCTGTTTCTTAAATCAAAGGTTACTAACATAAGATACAGCAGTGGCCAAAGATGTAGTAAATTTTAAGGAATAATTCAGGTGATTGGATGAATTATCCTAAAATAAGACGTAGCTGTGACCTTATTGGTCAGCAGTTTCACGTAGGACGCTGCCTCTGGTTTGTCTAACAGCTGGAAACTGACACCACACTTTTTATTTCTGTAGCAGCACAAAAGTCTTGAAGTCAAAAATTCCATGTTCAGAATGATGTCTTTAAATGTCTTGTTTTGATTGACAAATCATTCGAGAGGCAACGGCGATGAAGATCTGATCCTGCAGAACGGCAGATGTTCTCACTGGAGAAGCCGTCGCTAGAGAACAGCTTGGTGCACTTTGATAGTTTATAATTAAATTACAGTTCAGTTGCTAAAGTTTCACACAGCATCACTGGCTTGATATCTGACAATACTTTACTGATGAGTTTTAATCTTAGCAGGTTTCTTAGGTACTGTAACACTGATCTCCTGTTGACTAATGGGACCAGTCATGATTAATGTGAAGCTGCTGCTGCTTTGCTAATTATTTGCAGCTTCAACTATAACGAGAGACGTAGACCACAAAGAGAATCAGGACGACATGCTAAGTGACAGTCGCCCACCGGCTAACGTTTTAGCATCTATTGTGTGATGGGAAGCTAATTGTGATTCAGTGTCATCAGGAGGTGGAAACACGAGTTTAAGATAATATGGAAATGCTGCAAATATCTGAGTGGGAGTGGATATTAAATACTGCCGTCATTATTCAATGATGCGATGAAGTACTTGGATTTTATGTGATATTTAACACTGAGATTTGCTAATATGTTAGTAAGAGCAGTTTTTGCCTTTGCGTGGGAGTGGGTTTCCACTTATAGTGTCATAATTTTAAGCAAAAATTCAAAATGTTCAGATGCGTAGATGTGATGGAGGTGCGCACACACTTGTACACCCACTCTCAGCTCTACAGCCTGTTAGTCTGTTAGATCTAATTTCCATGCGTGGGAACAAAGCATCATCATATCACATATCACATTGTGGACTCTTACATAACAATTCACACACACATGCAGATGCATTATGTTTGTGCACATATATATAATGGAGCATATAATTTCAGTCATTGCAGCTGCTGTGGCATCAAAGCTCGGAGGAGCTCTCATCTGAAGACTCATTTGTGCACCCACAGCACGGGGCTTCTCTGATTGGTCGGCCGACCGGCCACAAACGCCACCTGAACTCCAGCAGGTCCCTGCAAATGTCAGGTTTCGTTTCATTTACATTTAGAAATGCAGAAAAATGGATCAGCATTAGGCGCAAAACTATGATTAAAGGCTTTGAGGATGTGTCTGCTCCTCATTTGAATCTGCAGCGCTCTTTACAGAAGCCTTTGAAGCCAGGAAAATAATGCAGTGTAATCACATTGAGTAGTTGAGCAGCAGTAAGACCGCTCTGTGTTGAGACCGAGTGCTGCTGAACGGGAGACTATCCTTTCAGAGGAAATCATACCAGGGGAAATAAGAATTTATGGAGGGCTAATGCTGATATAACTGAGCAAAACCTGAGTCTTTTAATAACAGCGTCAACAGGAGAGTTCAAGGGAAAGGAGAACTACAGCCGCCCTCCCCACTGCCAAACTAATATTTGTTACATTTGCATACATTTTAGCAATCATTATGGAAAGCATGTATCCTAAGAATAATGGACATGCAACACTTAGCTAGACGGTAAATAATGATTTTAAAATACTGACAGCTTCACGTGCAGCTCTGGCGTTTGGCGTTGGCCCTCTGTCAACCTTTACTCACAGGCACAGCCAAGAAGTGCAGGCTGGTGTGGTTCTGTAGTTTCTGGAACATAGCTTTTCTTTTATTTCAGATGATGTGATCCTGGTACTTTTGTTTAGTTTAACCTCGACCTTGCTCTCGGACAGTTTGCCAGGGTTGCAGTGATAGTTGGCATGTCTCAATCTGAGGCCATGGTTCTTGGCCCGTGTGCTCCAGGTTGGTCCTTATTCTTGAGGAGAGAAAGAGTGGAGCAGGGAGACTCGGTCTGTAGAGATGCAAACTCTGTTCCAGCTGAAGTGAAGATTACTAGCTGTTCCAAATAACCAACCCTCAATTATCACCAGGAGATGTAAGTTGTGACTGAAAAAACACCAAAGAGCACGAGTTATCTTCATGGCTGTGCACGCTCACCCTTGGGGATGGGTTTCGATGGGTCTCGGAGCAGAGCTGCTGCTCACCACATCTAAATGAGCTGCTTGGATGGTTGGGCCATTGGATGAAATGCTGTCTGGGTGATGTATTTTGGACATGTGAAACTGCATTGGCAGATTGTTGGGATCATTTTCATGGTGACAAATGCAGCTTTTGCCAGTCAGATGGTTTCCAGATGGTGCTGCATGCTGGATCAGAACCTGATGGTACTTTTTCTGCTTTCACAACTCCAACAATTTTGACAGGATTCCTGATGTTTTTAGAACCAAAGTTTTCAAATTTGGATTCATCAAACCTGTGGCCTCTGATCTGCAGTGCAGTTCTTCTGTAATTTTCATACATCAGCCTTTTCTCCCAGTTTCCCTTCCTTAAAAATGACTTTACAGTCAGCCTTCCACTGAGACCGTCTCTGATGAGACTTGGGTCAACAATAGATTTACCAGAAGATGAGGAGCTTTTTTTAAAAAAAAATACTTGAATATGTCATTTATGGTATCATAGGTCAGCATTAAGTGATCCAACAAATTAAAAACCTCCCTGTGAGAATGGTCAGGTACAAGGACTGGACTAAAAGTGAGTGAAAAGCAGCCAACATCTAAAGAAAAACTCAAAGTCTGGTTTCCTGGAAGCAAAATGTAAAGAGATGCAGGGAAACTCTAGACTTTTGCACAGCACTCTATGCTGAATTATGAATTATATGAATGCGCTGTCGATGTGTGTGAAAACAATGACAAGTGCCTTCTTGCTTTATCATTCTGCTTCCTCTCCAAACCTCAAACCTCGTTTCTGGAGCCCTGAAAGCAGCTCATGAACTCTGTGCCAACATTATTTTATGCCTCACTGTTAAACAGAAGGACAAACAGCGAGCTGCACAGCAGAGTCCATATAACCCAGATCAGACTCGGTGTGTTTAAAGATCGCCCCCCCATCCTCAGCCTTCGCCAAGTCCCGCTCTGTTTTTAGCCCTCTGTGTATTTCGGGGAGTAAATCGGGCAGAGAACATGTAGTCTCAGCACGTTTTCCCATCTCCTGGCTGTCGGCTTTATAGACCTGCACACTGATAAAACACAGAGGGAGGAAGAAGGCGAGATTCTGGCTCCGTGGGAATTATCGCGCTTCTACGACAACCTCCACTCTCCTGGTTCCTGGATGCTGGATGGTAAAGCTCACAGCTGGTGTTCAGGTCAGCCCACGGATGTTGGATGTGGCTGAGGGTGGAGGGGTCAGCGAAGTCAGGTTATGCTCTGGGAATAACACTTCTTTATGTCATTTTGTCATGTTTAAACAGGAAAGGGTCTTTGCCAGAGCCACAAGATGGAAGCAGACCATTGCCTTAAAAAGCGCTGCATACTAAGAGTAGCAAAAATAATTCTTTACCTTAGAAACAAGCACACATGCTCATACTTGGAGAGCAGACGGAGCATTTCATTTACAAAGAAGGAGGCGAAGATTAGATTCTGTGATTTTTACTTGATGCGGGGGCTGTGAGGGTGTCTTGATAATCATTTACGGTAATTTGCACAGACTTACCGACAATCATTTCTCTTTCTTTTGTCGGAAGATTAGAACTCAGCGGGCTCGTCTTATTGTTATATCTGCGAAAAGAAAGAACAAACCAGAATAATGTGGAACTGAAACAGTTGTAAAGAAGAAAGTTAATCATCCGCAGCTGATCAAACCTGTGTGTTCGGCTCTTCAGAGGATGAAGAGGTGATTGTGTTGTGCTCACTCTCTGGTGCTTATTCCTCACAGCGGGACGCCGTCTTCACTTCAACGAGCTGCCTTTCACACTTCAATAAAAAATACTTCGTGCCTGTCATTGAAACTGTCTGCTTTGAAAATAATGCGTGTGATGGAGGAAGTGAGAGCCGAGCCTTGGGTCAGTCGCGCACGGGACGCAGCAGGCGGCCGGGCTGCGTCCCGACCAATCACAGGTTTCTCTTAGCGGAAGCGACAGGCCTCGGTCGCAGGAGTGAACCTGAGCGAGTCATTACAGGGATGTCCAGAGCAATCTATCAAAACCTGCCTCCACCAAAGGACCATCTACGCACGCACGCACGCACGCATGCACACACCTGAACACACACACCTGAACACACACACACACACACACACACATACACACACACACACACACACCAGTGCATAAAAGCACTGGGACGCTGCTTCGTCTCATTTATCTGAAGTGGCTTAAGTGTTGCAGGATCAGGTGTAATCAGTGCAGAAATCAGTTCATATCAGGCTAATGTTTCCCGCTGCAGGCAGCAGAGGTGGGATAGAAGACGGGGCGGCAGAGAGGAGGCGGGAGGAGATGCGGCGAGTTATTGAGAAAAGTTTCTTTTCAGGTTTTTCTTTTTGTTATTTTCCGTGTGAGCTCCTTTTATTGTCAGGTGCTTTATTATTTCTCGCTTTCTGCTCCCTCTCTGCTGCCTTGTTTTTATTGTTTCTTCCTGTGCTTTCACCTGTAACACAACCCCCCTCTCTCGATGTCATGTTTCAGCGTGAGGCACTGTTTGTTGATCGGTGTACTTGCTGTGCAGCACTATGGTGGGCGTCTGTTGGGTTTCAGTGCGCTATATAAATAAACTGTCTTGACAAACTTAGCGTCATTTTCTAGAGACACTGAACAGCGCTGATCCAAACCTAAAATAAACCCACTCTGCTCTTTATGTGAGCCAAACACTGAGGTGACTGTGAGTGCACAGTTCCACAGTCAGCTCTCCCACACTCGGCTCTGTGTGATGTCACTGTGGACATCCCCTTATGGCCACCTGCTGTTCAAGTTTTGTACTTTTCATCAGAAGAAAGCTGGCTTTTAAATGGAGCTTAAAACTGCCCTTAATATGTCGTTTGAAACTGTATTTTCTGCTGTTGGCTCTGTATGAGGTCACAGAGTGCAGATACCCCAGAAGCCACACCCACCTGCTGTTCAGATTTCATGCCAAGCTACTCCAGTAGATTCCCAGCCCAAAGACATGGAGCTGGAAATGAGCAGCCATGACTCCTTTAAACTGTTCTTGTCACGCAGCGTTCACACGGTGTGGTTGTGTAGGTGCATTTATGTCGCCACTATCTGAGCAGTCCACGTTCACACATGCACGCGTTTCCACCCACAGGTCACAGCATTGATGATTTCCCATCATAAGGCCATAAAGCCTAAGTGGCTGATAATAAATATCGGATGAGTGATGCTTAACCCACACCGCCTCACTATTTAGCCTGTTACCATGGTGATGCATGAGTTTTACAGGGATGGAGGAGGAGGAGGGAAGGAAGAAGGCACATGAAAGGGAAATGTTGTGACTGGGAGCACCGGGGAGCAGAGCCTGAGTCACATCCATATAGTTATCTAAAGGGCAGTTCCACTTTTTAAAGTCATAATTACTTTGCAGCAGCACTTACTGATATTAAGCAAGTCGGAGCCATTTTTTATTAGAAATCTGCCATGCCATCAGTTACGCAGACGGTTGGTTCGTAGTTTCTGCCTTCTTTTAGAGCAGCTGCTTGTTTTTCAGTTAACCGATGAATGAAAGTGAACACGTTGGAAATGTTGTCATCTTGACCTCGCTTTCCTCCTGCGGTCTGCAGCTATTAAACCACCGCATGTGGATTTACTGAGAATAATCTTATTGTTTGATGATTTCCATTCTTTCATCTGTTTCCTTCTTACTGCCCAGCTGTTTATTTGTAGTGTAATATTATCTCAGGGCTTCACACACTGCTGTTCTGTCAGATGGCGTTGTGCAGATGCACACAGGGTGCCTTGATCCACGAGCCACAGCAGTATTGGATGCTGTGAGGTAAGAGTCGTGTTTTAAGCAGTTGCAGCTTTGCAGGTTGGAGGGGGTGCTTATGGAGTAAGCAGTGTATTTGTCAATGAGGAAACAGTTTTGCCCCCTCCCCATTGTTTATTTTGTTATCACCTGCTATATGCTAATGGTGCAGTGGCACAGTTTAAAGCAGGGGTCTCAAACTCCAGTCCTCAACGTGTCCTGAAACTTTTCCATGCGTCCCTGCTGCAACACGCCTGAATAAAATTAGTAGGTCATTAGCAAGAGTATAGAACTTGACTGCATGCTGAAGTGGCAACCCCTAACCCTACTCAAGCAAATTTAAGTAAATGTCAATGTTTGGAAAAAATATACTTCTAAAAGTACTTTTATTGCACCATGTTCATTCACTCATGAGCTGCTGTAACATGAATCAAATGGCTGAATAGCAACCTCAGCATTCAGTCAGGTTCTATAGAGTCTTGCTAATGACCTACTAAATGTATTCGGATGTGTTGCAACAGGGACACATGGAAAAGTTTTGGGACACCTTGAGGACTGGCATTCGAGACCCCTGGTTTAAAGGAAAGAGAAATTCCATAAAGTCAAAATTAAAATCAACAATAGACCAGTCAAAAGAACTGAAATTGTGATAAAGTGAATAATAACAGGACCTATGAAAAACACAGCTAAACAGACATCTCTATAAGATAAGAAGTCATAGTTTGGTTAAACACTGATAAAGGCAAAAACAGCTTCGCCAGTATTGGTGGAGATTGGGGGACTAACCAGGCGTCCTGTAGCGATAGCATGTCACAGGATATTGGCGGGGGGGGGTGTCCCCAGACAATGCATGGCGGTCCCAGACCATGCACTACTCTAAGCTGCATCCACTCAGGAAGAAATTCGCAACAGCCTAATGATCAGAGGTCACTGAAAGCAACTGTGGAAGAAATAACCACTGGTTACACAAAGTGTGGGATCAGAGAAACTTTTGGTTTCAAAGCATCGCTTCAAGTGTGCGCACAGCTTTAAAAGCAAACATTAAAGCCCTAAAATCCATTCTGAACCTAAACTGAAGCCAGTTTAATATAATGACCTTTGCAGCAAATAGTCCAGCCTAAGTTGACGTGATTACACATTATCAAACTGAGTCGGAGCGTTGGCTTGGTTTGTCCAGCGTGCCACGGGGCCTTTGGCACAGAAACCCATCACTCAGTGTTTTTGAGTGAAAACATCATGATTATGTTCAGGAAGAGATTGTGGTTAAATATGTTCTTTTACAACATTTACATCATGCTGAAGTGCACTGGGTGAAGAGTAAACAGGTCCTGGGATGATGCCGACAGACCAGCATCACACCAGTCCTGGAGTCGTAGTAACCCAGTATATTAAGAGAAAATAATTAGACACACTACTCGTTACATTACTTTCATGTTCACTCTGTAATGCCTGTGGAGAACTCAAACATTACTGAGTTTCTCCATCACTGCATGCTTTCAGTAGATGCTTGCAGAGCCGAAGTTGTGTTTGCAGGATTTTATTTTACTTTTTGATTGGATTTTTATTTTTAAATCCTTATGTCCTTTGCATTTAACCCATTCACTCAGTGAAGCAGTGGGCAGCTAGCTTGCTCAAGGGTACCTCAGGTACCTCACTTTTGGTTCACGTGAAACTCGGTCGACCCGTCACAACATGCTAAAGTCACAGAATAAAAACATGCTTCCAAATGTGTCCTGTTGATCGGGACCGAGAGGAACCGCACTATATGATTTCTCATATTGTTATTCCCAGAGGATGTGAGTTTGTGGTTTTCTATTTCCAGCTGATCTGTGTGATATTTAGTAAGAGAAACACAGAGGGAGCCTCTGCTTCAGAGATGAATTGTGCATGTGTGTGCTGCATGCATGACTCCAGTATAACAGATGGGAGCAGCGGAGCCGCGCGCTTTGTTCTGAGAATCAATCCTTCCTCTTAAAGGTCAGCAATAATTGCAAAAACAGTGGAGGCATGAAGGCCTAATGAATGCTTAGAGAGCTTCATAACACATCACAGCTATTATACATCAAACCGGCTGCACAGGCCGAGGGCCCACTTATCTGCCGCACGCTCCCACGTTGAGGCTGCGCTGTCACTGAGCAGAGGAGATAATGGTAATTTTAACATTTATCCTTCCTCCTCGGCTTTGCCACTAAATCTTTTCAAAAAGTTCACTGATATAGGTCCTGATATTTACAAGAATATCATGGGGGGACAATGTACGTACAGCGGAGCACCTTGTACTGCGCAGCTAGCAGCATATGTACTGTGATGCGTTAGCGCTGCCTCACAACTGCAGGCTCGGTGCGCTCCATAACAGACCCCTGTCACATGATGGGGCTCTGCTGTGTTACTGTTACTGATGTCAGCTGAGAGGCTTCACATGGGAGGAGGTTGGAAGTCAACACACTCCCAGCTCAGGAGTTGTTTTTCAGTTTCCTGCCAGCACTCAGTTTTTCCCCTGATCTTGATTTTCTCCAACCTAAGCAGAGAATTTACGGTGGACGTTTTTGCTTTTCTGTATTATCTGTCACATATTTGTTCCATTCCAGTCAATGATCATCTTTCAAATACTGACATCAGTGGATGTACAAGTAATCCAGAAGGTGAACTCAGACTGCTGTAAACACTCAGTGTCAAGGTTTTTTTCTACTCTAGGCACTGTGTGATATCAGAAAGAGCGCAGATGCCTTTTCCATCTGCTGTTTAAGCTTTGTGTGTGCACAGAGCAGGTAATCAGACATCTGGGTTAAAGGGAAGGTGGCCTTAAAGGAAGAGGAACAGGAGATATAAGACTAATAAGGATGATTTTGAACTGTGAGTCAGTCAAAGCTCCTGTAGTGGAGTCCATGGATCGAATCTAAGCAGAATGAGTCCATTTAAACTTACTGTAATATAATGGATAGAAAATAAGAAAATGACAATACATGCCTTTTGGAAAGCTCTTCCAAATGATATTATCATGTCAATCAAGTCAAAGCTTGTCCTATTTTTAATACACGTATATATATTTTACTTGTAGTTTTGATGTGAGTACTTGTAGTATTTGCACTTGTGTTTGACGGTGGATGGATGGAGCAGATCTGACATTTTGTGCTCTCAGAAAAAAATGCGTCACAGTCTGGAGCTGTCACATTCATCCTTCACTCTGACGGGAACTCCCGGGGGGAACATTTTTAAAAATGTTCTTAGAGTTCAACTTGAACTGAAAATCGATCCTGTTGGTGTGCCGGCCCATTCTCATCCTGCTGATTAATGCCGTTTTGTCAAATCCTGCCGCGTATGCACCGTGGCACGCCGAGTTATGGCATTAACGAGAGGGAGCGCTGGCTTCCAGCATTTCATTTCTCCAAGAGAACGGCCGCGTTTGGAACCAAAGCACAATCTTTTAGTAGCTAACCGAGCGGTTAGCAGCACCTGGACACGACCGGCGTTTCAGAAGTTCAGTAAAATGTGAGTAAAAAGTTATTTAAATCACAGAAGCCATGAAGTCTGCATCCTGGACACCAGCCCATCACCAGTTTATTCTCTGACAGACAACCGGCGGATGGACCTGGTTTTTTTTTGTTTGTTTGTTTTTTAGGGGGGGTGTTGTTTTTTTGTTTTTTTTAAACACCTGCAGGAACTGACGGTGAAGTCTGGACTCTTTCCCACCTTTTCACATCCTTCCTTTCACTACCTTGTTACCACTCTTTCATTCATCCCCTTTTTTATACATCACCTTCCTCGCGCTCTCATTTTCTCTCTCTCTCTTTGTGATATCATTCAGACTGATCCTCTCTCGCTCGCCCTCCCTCCCTTCGTTGGCAGACTAGTTGTTGGTCTCCACTCAGCCATATTAGTTGAATTAACATCACTAAGAGCACATACGGCAATAACTTCACCTGTCACCATGGCAACACACACACACACAGTGGAATGTGGATGCGCTTACAGCAACAAGGATGGAAATGATTCCTCACAATCACGGCCGTCACGTGTTTGTGAGTCACAAATGCTTTTTTGTGCATGCATGAGTAAAAACCTGCAGCGAGCACACGCACGTGCCCCCACCATATTAGCTGCGTGTGCGAGTCCAAGTACATTACAGCGTGTAAGTGTATTATAAGTTTGCCTTCAGTGTCTGCCAGCACTGTCATTCGCTGCTTTGTGCGCTGGCTTGAAATCCCATTTCAGAGCATCAGCAGGGGGGAGTAAATGACGGAAGTGGAACTGAAACGGGAAACCGACCCGAACACCAGCGCCTCTGACCTCGGCGCTCACTTTGGCTTTAGCAGCAGTTAACATTCGGGGGGGGAACAGCCCCTCTCTTAATGGACCAAACTGCTAATGTTTCCTCTGGTACTGCTGAGACAAAGAAACACAATCCAGTGAATTCCGGTTTGAGCGATAGATCAGTGAGTTTGGAGGGTCATTAGATGCAGAAACACTGCACAGTCGGGTATTATTCTGTGCAAATGCAAATGAGCTCAGCCGTGTAGGTGCTCAGATGGGAGACTTTTGCTGCATTCGTAAATGACTTATCTACTCGGAGGTGTGGATTCAGGTGGGAAAGTGCTCCAAATTAGGAAAGTTTGGAGACGTTTATACTTTCACACTGCCTTTCTGGAAGACTTTAAACTTTTCCTTAGCTCCTTATCAGTATTTCACTTAAGTTCACTTCGGATTTAACTAAAAACGTCTGCTTAGATCAGCTTGTTCTGTCCTTCCTGCTTATTTGGTTTGCTCACCCTTCACTCTTTATTGTGTCTCTGTGCTTTTGGTCAACTTCTGAAGTTGGTAAAGATGGAGTCACTGTTGGGTTCAGCATGGTTACCCTTGTAGTCACGAACGTTAGGCTTATTTTACCCGATGCCTCAAAAAACAGACTTTCCATCAAAATATAATGAAGGACAACAATACATGGCAAATTTGGCAAACTGAAGCATTCTTCTTATAGTTCCCCCTATACAATGAAAAATGTATCATGATCCTATAAAAAGGCTCCAAAATTAATCTGAAAAAAAAAAGTGAATCATTAAGAAAAAATAAATAATGAAACTGGGAACGTGTCCTTTGGTCCAAGTGAGTCTCGTCCAGTGAAGACACACCAAAAAAAAAATACTTGGAAATGACCACATATTTACTCATCGAGTGGATGAAAATCACCGTCGTTGGTTTTTTGGGGTTAAATGGGGACATTTTCGAGCATCTCCTCCGCTCGTGTTCACATCCTGACACGTTCTGTTTCACCCTGAAACTACTTCCTGTGTCTCGTCATGTCTCTCTCTGCGTTCTAACATCCAGCATGTCGAAGTCGGCCGCTGTGATCTGCTAATGAATCTCTCAAGGGGAGAGGTGAGGCTGTGTGTGTGTGTGTGTTTGTGTGTGTGTGTGTGCGTGTGCGTGTGTGTGTGTGCGCGTGCGCGTGTGCGCGTATGGTATATGCGTGTACCATGCTTTGTGCTAACATCAGCAAAGCCAGTCAATGCTAATGGACAGTATCATCACGCTTAAGTGTGATTGGATAAGGGGTGAGGCAAGAGAGGGTGTGTGTGTGTGTGTGTGTGTGTGTGAGATATACTCAAGGCCTGTTTAGTGCTAAAACTCCCTTTATATCCTCCTCCCCCCTCTCTCTCACCCGCACAGCCTCCTCTCCTGAATCCTTAATGAGCCCTGCTGTGGGAGGCTCCAGACTGAGGCTGTTGGTATTTTAAAACACTGGTACAGAATCAGAAACACGCTGCCTCCCTTCACTAATAAAAGCCGAGGATGTTGAGCGTTTCAAGGCCGGCAGACACACTCGAGAGCTTTGAGCGTAACAGCTGCTCTGAGCTGATGTGAGTCTCACGACTGGAAAAAACGCTAAACTTCTGGTTCAGCGTTCAGAAATGATGAGAGTGGCTGGTCCCCCCTGTGGTGTCACCCACCCCCAACCCCACTGAAAAACAAGATTTAAACAGTCATTGTTAACCATGTCATGATGACACTGAGTAATGCCGCACTTTCAGATCTTGTCTTGTATGAAATGTCAGAAGGTAAGGTTGGAAACATTTTCCGGGGCGTCTGGAAAATGTCATGTTTTATTAAACCAACAGTCCAAACTCAAAGATTTCAGTTTCAGCAATGTGAAATGGAAAAATGTTCACATTTTGAAAAAAACCCAGCCTCAGGAGATCTTAACATTAGCTGAGTGCTGCACGACCAATGGGACAGTGCACTTATTATCATTATTATTATTATTGTTATTATTTTTATTTTTATTGTTATTGCTGTATTTAAATACTTTGTAATTGGTTGGGTAGTTTAATCTGCAGTAATGGATCCTATTCTCTAAAATTAATCTTTTAAAGCCTGGTTGTTCTGTGAGGACCACACACCTCTGAAACACAGCCGTTCACAAGCTCAGAGAAACCAGGCCTACAGCTTCATTAGCAGTCTAAGGAGCTTGGAAAGAAAAGCGTCTGGACTTCTTTAAGTTGCTTGAAGATGTTTCACCTCTCATCCGAGAAGCTTCTTCAGTTCTAAGGTCAAATGGCCGAGAGTCCCAGATTTAAACCCCGTGGCTAACTTCACAAGAGCCACTTCACAAGCGCATGGCACAACATAGAAGAGCCACCTCCACGGGACAAGACTCAGCAGTCCATCTGCATCTTAAGGATAAAGGTCACTCTTTGAGGATGCCAATGTTCACATATTGGACAGAGAGGACAGATGGTTTGAAAGAGGAGTGAAAGAAGCCATTTACGTCCACTGTGAGCGACCATCTTTGAACAGAGGCGGGGCTTACGACACCAACTGTCTGCCATCTATAATCCAGTTCTGAGATCCTTCCCAGACGCCTTAACGCCCACTCACATCCTGGGCCATCTGACCTCAGGAAATCACATGATAGGGTGGGGCCAGGTTTCACAATGAGCTCACTTGAAACCCTGGCTGATTGTGACCCACACCCGCTTTCACACCTTGGCTCATGTGATTGGGTAGAGGATCATCAGGGGCTCCTTTAGTCCCGCTTTGGGGGGAAACTCCCACTGGGTTTAAATCTGGGCCTCTCCACCATTTGACCCTAGAATGTCTTCAAGCAACTTAAAGAAGTCCAGACGCTTTTCTTTCCACGCTCCTTAGATTACGATGACCTAGATGACTGAGAACCTTCACAGACAGCTTCATTAGCAAAGTACACTAACATGTGGCACTAACAGCATGAACCATAATTAAAAATCTCGAGCATCACATGATCTACGGGGGATTAAAGAAAGTAAGGAAAAAAAGGAAAACGGACAGACTCTTGGACTGTTAGCCAATTAGCTTCCATATCATTCACAGGAAGGATGCAAACAGGCAATAGGTTTGTTTGGAGACATAAGGAGGGAAACCTTGCTTTAATTACTCTGTAGTCGATATAACCAGTTACGCCGTGCTTTCCTTGGTTGTACTAACTGTGTGCTGATGAATTTATTATGCGTGCCTTTATAGTTTTTGGTGTGACAAGAATATTATTTGAAACAATCTCAGATAATTTCGTACAGATTTAAAAGGTGCGTTGATTTCAGAGGGAACATTTTGTTCTTCAGCTTCGTTGCGGTAGAACAATTATGTTGAGTTTTCTGAGGAAAACTGTAGTTGTGTCCCAGACAGGTGACACTAGTGTGGGAAATTCACAGAAAAAAACACAGCGAGGATCTTTTTCCCGAATACAGATCATCTCGTTGTTTTGTCATAACTGGATTATTGAGGTTTTGGCAGGAAACACGTGCTGAATATTTAACAGCGAATGAAATATTGACAGGGCCTAGAGGCTGTGGATCTGCTGCTGCCTCCTCCTGTTTTACTTACTGCGAGTGTGTGAAACGGCCTGAATGGGTGGTGCAAAAATGCCGCGTTAATCAGTGCGTCCGTCTCATCTTTTACAGCTGCAGAAAGGGCAGGTAACCAGGCATGCCCAGTGCAGCCCTGATGCCCAGGAGTGACCACGCCGCTCGTTGTGCTGCGATCCTTCACATCTCAATTAACCTCGTCAGGTGAAAGTTGCTTGTATATCTTGGAGTGTGGAAAGGGCAAGCACCTGGAGTGTGAGGTTATAGAAACGAGTCTGCTGTTCTTATTAATGAAGGGAATGAGGGAAGAGAGGAGAGAAGGAAGTAAGGAAGAGAACGGAAAGACGAGGATGGAGGACTTGCTGCAGTAAGGGCAGAAGAATATTTATTTTCTTCTCCTTCATTGAGCGACGGCACAGACGCTCTGTTTCATATCTGCTGTAAAAAATTCAGCATATCTGCTTCCAAAGACCATTAGAGAATATCCAGATTTCTCCTTCAAGTCGGTGCAAAGCGTCGAGGACAGAGTAAGTTATTGTCAGCTGAGTTACCTATTATCCCCAAAAAGTACCAGAAGTTCTTCCATTTCTGTCAGTCAGCTTTTAAAAACAGTCTACAAAATTTCGAAGTAGCACAGATTCTCATTTCCTTCAAATCCAAAGGCAGCTTTTAATAGAGTTTTAAAAGCATTCACAAAGCCATTTGTCAAAGGCTGAAATAATAATTTCCATCTCAATAGAGGACCTTACAGGATGAGGCCTTAATCCAAGAACTGAAGAGTTGTCCTTTCGAAGCAGTCACTCAACGTCTAGGTCATTCACAAGGTTGCACAGCAATGCACACGGAGGTAAGACTTTCATTCGGGAGCTCGGGTTATATATAGACGATGGCTGCTGTGACTAGCATTGTTCATTCGTTTCTGTACTTGCATTTTGAAACTTCAGCTTTAGCTTTTGGGCATCATTAGCATTTTTCCCTTCACCAGCCTGTGCTAGTTAGACAAACACTGTGGTGATAAAACCTTGCTGAAAGGTTTAAAAAGTTCTCATCTAAAGGAAGCATTTTGTTAAAGTGAATAAAATAAACGTCCAGGGGCACGTGGAGATGTTTGTGTGATGATGCTGGTTTCTAGATGGATCCTGAATTTAAATGGTTTGCTGTAAACCATACCAATCACAGGAGGCTGAAAACACATTTAACCTTGGATACTGTGACACGGAGGTCTATGAGGACCGGTTGGTGGACATTAAAGGAACCGGCACTTGTACGCCAGCTGGATGGTTGTAAGAGATGATCAATGAACTTTCCTTTTCCCAACTTGGACGAGTTACTCTTGTTTGTCTTTTCTGTCATATTTCAGGAGAACCTATTCTAATGGTTCTCAAACCACACCTTTATTGCAGGGGTGTCAACGTTAACGTGTTAACGCGTCATCGCGATTAAAATTTTTAACCCATCTGGAGTACAGAATGGACAAACTTTGGACAAACTGCCTGAAATGCGTTGACAGAGACATTTCAGGGATTTTGAGTCATTCTGCACTCCAGATGGGTTAATTGCATTAAAAATTTTAATCGCGTTAACTGTGTTGACGGATTAATACGCGTTAATGCGTTAACATTGACAGCCTTACTTTATTGATATACTGATTTGTCAAACTCGTCATTAATGGGAAGCCAAGAGTCATCTTTATAGGCAGAAGAGTTAAAGCACATGTACAGAGGAGAAATGGGTTTGCACAGCAAAGATGTCCAATTTAATTTGTCCCTCCACCAATTTCATGACTACAGGGGGGCTAGAACCTAAGAAGATTTTGTGGCTTGGTGTGATGAATCCTTCCTTTCATTAAATGTGTCAAAAACAGAAGACATGATTATTGATTTTAGGAAGTCTTCTTATAGCTCATCACCTACTATCATTAAAGCTGCTGATATTGAGATTGTGGAGAGTTACAAGTATTTAGGATTTGGATTTTACCACAAACTGTGTTTTGAGCCTCAACTACCAAAAACGTTCAGCAAAATGAGGAAAATAAGCTCTTTTAATGTCTCATCTGAAATGTTGTCTTTGTTTTACAGAAGTTTTATTGAATCTGTATCGCTGCTTGGTTTGGTAACGTGACTCTGAAGAACAAGAATCTGTTGGGACTTTGGGTAAAATCTGCCAGCGAACTCTCAGGGCATTGCAAGACCGACTTTTGGCCATTTATAAGAAACGTGCTGAGGAAGGCTGTTTTTATTGTTAATTGTTTCAACCATCCACTTCACAGTCAGTTTGACTTGTTGCCCTCTGGCCGTCGTTTTAGAGTAGCTGTGAGGAAGACCAAAAGACTCCAGGTTTCTTTTACCCCTGCTGCAACCCGTCTCCTCTATGGTAAATAACTGTCTTGTGGCTTTTTATCATTGTTTTATTTTTATTGTTGCTCTTGCTGCTAAACTAACTTCAGCTTTTGGGACAATAAAGTACTGAATTGAAGCTGAATTGAATTGAAATAACCCAACTGAGTGAGAGACAGTGTCACTGATCCATCCCTGGGCTAACACACAGACAACTCGTCACACATGGTCAGTGGACCTCCGGCACACAGCAAGAACCCGGCTGATTCAAACCCTGGACTTTCTTGATTTGAGGTGAAGGTGCTCACTGCTGCTTCCCCTACATCACCCTATTACCAAGTCAACTTCACATTACTGCAACGTCTCATCAGAATTATGTGACCTTTAAAGTTTGTGTCCAGAACACATTCACAGATTCTGACTTATTGTAATAGAAAACTAGATTTCGGACAGATTCTCAGCTTCACAGCTGCAGTTCACTAAAACAAATATGATCGGTGTGTCTTCCTAAGACATGTGCGGGATCCTGGTTGGCTGTGGATGTCAACTAACTGACAAATATTATGCTTGTCTGAGTCATCTGACCTAATTTCCACCCATTAGCACATAATATCACAGCAGATTTTCTAGAACAAAGAGCAAAACAGGATTGTGGTTTAACAACCTTCAAAGAGACGAGGGTGAATAATTTCTTCCACACTATACGCGTGCACCACATGGAACAGATGCATATCTTACCTTTGCAGTTGTTGTCGATATAAAAGTTGATGCAGTTAGTCTGGCTCCGCTGATAAATGGAAAATGTCTTTTTGAAGGCTGCCGTCTGAAGCTCACTGCAAAGCTCCTTTCTTTCTCCACTTGAATCACATCCACAGCACAGGAGAGAATGCAGCTAATGGCTCTTCCAAAATCCATCCAGGACTTTTTTGCTTTCTGGCAGCAGGAAATAGACAATCACACCACTCATAAAATTTTATCTAAAGGTCAGTCTCTGAAATCGAGTATGAAGTAGTTCCTCTCATTTTTTTGTGGGGCACTAATGTACGCAGATCCCTTCAGAGAGGATTTTATATCGAGTAATTAGCAGTTATACACTTGAATAACTCTGAAGCAGATTCCTTGTAGAGGAAATCTGATTTCATGATTAACCCAATTAATTTGATATTTTGCAGTTGAAAAGATGTTTTAAGTGTGAAGCAGGTCCTGAACACAGCAAGTAAAATGAGTAAAGTATTGGAAGAATTTTTTTAAAAACACAGTCAGAGGTTTGTGGAACTATAAAAACATCTGCAACACTAAGTTACAAACACATCTGCAGCTGTACCTGTGCTACCTGTTATTATTTGTGCCTGCAGTAATCTAAATGTGCAGTACCCTGCTGTGTACAATATGTTGTGCTCTTACGCTGCTGTTCCTACTGTAATTTCCCCACAGTTTGTTTATTACTCTAACATATAACTGCAGTGCTTCCTCTGCATTACTGTTGGGGCTCTACCTTACACTATACAGCGCTTGTTTGTTGTGATTTGGGGCTAAATGAATAAAATTGAATTGAATGTTCTTGTCCTTCTGCTCTGAATTTTCTGTTGCAGCTGGCCAGATGTGATGGTGGCCCATTGCTAGCTAAATCCCCTCAGTGTTCTTGGCCACACAAAACCTGGAGAGCGTGTCACACGTGCACAGCAATCGATGTCTAACTGCAGAATCTTTCATCAATCACTTATTTCATTGGGGAAGAATTCAGTCTATGTACAATAAACACGTTCAGCCTGCAGCTCTGGTTTAAAGGTGCCCAGAAACTCAGTCTGCAGTTACTCTTTATTGTTTGCAATGTTTCAGCCTTATGCGCTGATACTTTGGGGAAATGTTGTCAACAGACCACCACTAACCTGTTTGCATGTAACAGTTATAACTACATAAATCTTGGACTAAGATGCACTGTTCCAGTATGTTCAGTTTGTGATGCTGGTTGTGTAGTTCAGGGTTGAATACGTGAGGGTAAATAGAGTTGACAAACTTGAAACGTGCTAAAGTTTTGGCTGATGATTCAGCCCGGCAGCATCGAGTTTGTGACATTTCTGGAATAAGAAAACTGAGATGAGTCAGTTAAATGAGGAAAAATCACGGAGTGGTTTCAGACTGAGGAAACATTTTTAATGTGAACTCCCTCCAAAGATGCGACGCCGTCAGTTTGTTGTTTTTCCTCTAACCATTCCTACCGCACTGCCTCAGCACTTCCCAGATGTTTACTCCTGCCTGAGCTCAGAATATGGTCCTCGCACAGATTGGGTCCCATTCCATATCACATAGTGTCAGCAGGACGGTTGAAGGACAGCGGGCTGAGTCAGGACATAACGTGGTTCAAACCTCGGGCACCTGAGCAGAATAAATGCTGCATGGGGGTAATGGAGCAGGATGATGGGTACTTACCTTCCATAAATATGCTACTAGACACAAACCAGAGAGTCACCGGACAGTGAAGCAGCACAATGTGAAAGGAGGATACATAAACTTTGATGTCGTTTGCATCCTAATGTGCTGATAACCACAAAGGACTTTATTTCACCAATAAATACTTGCAGTACGGCTTTCATTTCATTTCCAGGGTTGTGTCTGGATGCATCGCACATCCTGTGAAATTATCACTTCTTTCCTGTGGAGGTTATATTAATGAAACATCCTCAAGATGTTTTCAAGATGTAAGGGAAATTGGGAAATGGATAAATATAGCACGTTATGAATGCACTCCTTTAATATTCAGTTTCTTCTTATGAAATTCATTCAGTTTATTGACTGTCGTGTTTGGTAGCACTTCAAACAGAAAGAGGTTCAAAGTCATTATGCTTTAAGTCACTTTCAGGTAAAATTGTCAAAATAATAATTCTGTTATTAATTTTGATTATACTATAAAAATTAATTGAATATCTTTTTGGACTTTTGCTGCTTATGTGAGACTTTTTTTCAGTTCCTAATGTCAGATTAGCTCTGAGAGGATAATCAACAAGCTGAGGCTCTAACTGACGTTCGACTGTGTGATGTGTATTTATATCAGCAGAAAACAAAAGTATAGATTTCAGGTTGTCAGCAATATATCAAAGAATTTAAAGCTCTTATTAACAAATGTCTCCAGAAACAAGCTGTCAGTGTTTTGGGATCTTTGTTTCACAGAAATCATGAATGTTCTTTTTTTTCTTCTCCATCCTGAATTTTGGACACGATAAAGACCGCCATGAAGCTCCTGCTTTTTAATTAGCCAGGAAACAAAACAACTGAGGCACCTCAGCTCTGAAAGGAAGCTGAGAAATGTGTCAAAATGTTTTCTCCTCAGAGAAAGAAACACCTGAAATGTTCTTTAATGCCGCCTCCTGCACACTCAACAGGTTCACTGCAGAGGAACCAAAAAAGTTACTACCTGTCACAAATCATTGTGCATGATCCAGCATCAGTTTATACTGTCTCTCTCACACACACACACACACACACACACACACACACACACACACACACACACACACACACACACACACACACACACACACACACACACACACACACCTTGTCTGTCCTCCCGAGGAGACAATTTATGAGCAGCAGAAGCGACGTCTCAGGCCATCGGATCATGAAGGCTGACATTCTGTCAGGACACAGCTGCCCCCCCCCCCCCCCCCCACACACACACACACACACACACACACACACACACACTCAGCACATACAGATGCACGACACAAAATCCAGTAAATTTTATGCTGCTACAAATCCTCCTACGTAAGCTGCCGTTAGATTCACTCACACAGACTCCATTTCACTTGTGCACACACACGGGTTTGCAAACACACACACGCACACGCACGCACACACACACACACACACACACACACACACACACACACACACACACACACACACACACTGTAAGCTACTTGTGGAGGAAGACGAGGAGGTTTTATTTGACTCTGGTGGGCTGTTTGATAGAAGTCATTATCTGATTCCTGCTCTAACCTGATAGAACTGGATATTATAGCAGCGAGTGTGTGCATTTGCCTCTGGCTCTGCGTGCTATGCTATTTGTCTGTCAGTTCTGTTGTGTATCTATATGGGCAGATGTTTGCACTGGGAATTAACTACACACATGCACATTTCCAGTCTGCTCCATGGTTCTTCCGGTAATAATAATAAGGGCGGGGAAAGTTTTGGTTCCTGCATGCACCTACAGTCTCAGCAGAGTTTAAAAAGAGAAAAACTGTAAAGTGAAAAAACAATTTTTGGATTTTAGGTACAAAATCTGGGAAAGACTCGCTGCTGTGTCGCAAACAACACGTAATGAGTTTAGACTCAGAGGTAAGTTTGTACATGGAGACACGGCATCATCCGAGTAACATCAGCTACTTCATTTTGGTTGGGTTGACTCTACATGTTTAGCGTGACATTTTAGCCTTTAGCTTGGCTCCCACTGGTGGTCTGGGTGGGTCAATCCTCCAGTCTGAATGCCTGATTAAAGCAGGGTTGCTCTCCCATGTTTTCATTGGAGTACTTTGAATGTGTGAACGAGGCATGCTTGGGTGGAGTAGATAAGCACTATGTAATAACGAGTCCTTTTACACAGTTTTATGAAATCTATATGCAGGGAAACCGCTGAAATTCCCCGTTTCCACCAGCAACCACGCCTGCTCTGTAATCTTCATCCTGTGTTTAACAGCTGATTGTTGAAATCTTTCCTCAGGCACATTCTAGACAGCCTGCGTGTCCTGGAGCAGCAAAAGTGTGTGAACCTTGTAGCAGGGATGGACTTTCCGGATGCTTCCATCGTCATGTAGCTCTCGCTCATCGGCCTCCTGCAGAGGCTGGTTAATTTCGGACCTGAGCTACGGGTCGGACTGTGAACAGCATAATAATCAGAATGTAGAGGAGCTTTTCCCAAAATGCAACAGTAGACACGACGTATAGTCTCAAAGAAACAACAGGAAATACTACAAGCAGATTATCCGTTCTAATTTTCCTTTAGCACTGACTGAGAGGACAAAAAGGATCTCAGTGCTTGAATTCTGTCTAAACCCCTGCAGACAGACTTTAAACCTGGATAAGCTGGCGTATTTTGGTTTTAGTTTGAGATGCTCTTGGATGCAACAAACCGCTGCGAGCTTTCTTTGGTGCAGATTAAGTCATGTTTTGACAGCATTCGGATTTGGCTGCTACACTTATTTTTCAATTTGGGACGCAACACAGAAAAATTTGGAGACGCTCTTCTCTTCTGTCTCATCGCTTTCCCTCTCAGTTTTATCTCTCGGTCTCTCCGCTGCTCTCTTCGTCACGCTCGCTGTGTCACTGTCACTGAACTGTGTCAGTTCAGTGCATCAGATTTAAATTCTCCCACAGGACCTGTGTGGCAACTGTGGAGAAGTCGGAGTGAAACAAAGCACAAGACGTTGGCTGAAATGGATCTCGCAGCCCTCCCCGACTCACTACTAGCACAGGGTTCACGTGAAACGAAGCCTTAAGCGATCAGGTTTAGAAAAATGATCCTCAGGTTTGAATGATGTACTGATGCTTGATGTTTAACACAAGGCAGCTGTAATGGATTTAAGGAGGACAAGAAAACATCATTACATTCTCATTTTGGCTTATTGTTTAGGAAACACCATCTGGAAAGGTTGTGTAATTTGTATTCCTAAGCAGCTTTGACACCAACAGTCTGGTTTGCATATTAATAAACTTCCTTATTCTCCCCAACAAATGCCTTTTGAATCTGTCGAGCGTAGCTCCTTCACTGGGAGAGCTCCAAGACGCTCTAAACTAATTTGAAGAGATTATCATTACAGGAAGTTTCCTGCTTATCTTTGGATTGTGAAAGGATTTGCAGTGTGTCGCTCATCTTTGTGCAAGGGGTCTGATTCATTTGGCTGTTGTCGGTGCTTTTTATGAGTTAGTGGTCAAATAAACCTGCAGAGCAACTTTTTAGTGTAGTTGCAGCAATCGAACAGGTAGCTAGCTGAAAAGCATCCATCACATTCGTTATTTTCCTACAGCACAAGTGAGGCAAGCTTTGATGGTCATCGACGATGTTTGATTAAAAGGTCGAGAAAGGGACCTTTTATGCTAATTCCAGCTCCGTGTTTTTGTTCTTGGACTTTAGTAGAGTAGCTTTGCATGATTCACAGTTCAAAATGATGTTGACTTATTTTATCATCTGTAGTTTTATCTCCTCTGTCCTCCCTCCCATTTTGATTGGTCGTCCCTTTGCAAACAGAAGGCGTGAAAGCAGGTGGGTGGGGCTTCTGTGCCGTGGATGACACATTGGAGATATCCCCTTGCCATGACACTATTCTGATGCAAGATTAGAGAAAATGGTGTGAAACTGAGTGTTTAGTGCAGTCTGAACCCTGAAGTTTGGCTCACAGGGAGTACGTGTACATTCACTGAGCTCAGTTTTCAAAATTTGGCCTTGTTTATTATGAACCTAGCACACTGGAGTAAATGTATGTGTATGTGAAAACACCATACATCAGTGGTGTTATTATGCTGTTATTATGACTGTTATGTTTTAAAGCTCTTTCTTAATCGTCTATTCTTACAAACTCGAACCACAAATGTTTCCTGACCCCAGTCAAGTAGTTTCAGTGGCTAAAGCTAACAGAACAAAGTGGATGAAAGCCAAAGATGGTCACAGGCAACAAAGTTCTGATGTTTGTCTGTGCAACCCTTTCTGCTGTACTGTCTCTTATGAGACGTAGCCAATCGGAGGAAAGTTGGCTTAAAGGGAGCCGATGAACCTCTGAGGCTATAAATGATATATTTAAGGCTTATTTTGAGCTGTTTTTTCATGCAAAGCTACTCTAGCAGAGTTCAATAATTAAAACCATGGAAATGCTGAAAAGGAGCAAAAATATATTCATTAAATAGAGGGATCAATACGTTCATAACATTTTACTGAGGGTGTGTGATCATTTAGTTGGTGCGATTAATATTTGTTGTAACCGACGAAATGCTCGATGTGTAGTGAAGGAGTGATGAACGAGTTACCTGAATGCATTTTGCCGATATTTGTCTTCTTATGCTTTTAACATCGGAAACCAGCTCAAGCTCCCATATGAGCGTAAAGCTCAGACTGTCCTTTACACTCTTTATCTAAATCTTTGGAAATGTTCTAACATTTCAAATCAAGACGATGATACCTGGCTCTTGATTTTCCCAGCCTGCCTGTGAGCACTCTGCCCCTCCCTCACTGAAAGTTAATTGGTGTGACTGGTCTTATGACCGCTATGTTTACCTCCTTTATGTCGGTCATTGCTGATAGGCAGTCAACAAATTACCTGGAGCTGTTTTGAGTGCAGTTTATTAAAAACAGTGACGGTACTTGTTCTTTTTTAAAGCTTCACAATGCTTCAGCTTTATCTTTTAATTAATTTCCTTTTGATCCCTGCCAGCGGAGGACGGCAAGCATAGTTTGGATTCATAATATAAATGCACAGCCCCCTTGCTTTCACCATAATCTCTCTCCTGTACCTGCTCCTGCACAAAGCTTTAGACCAGCTAAACTCTATCCTTTCAGTGTTCTCGAGCAGGTGAGCTTTTGAACGTTCTTCATCGATACTATCTTCTTCTGACGAATCTAAACCAACTATGTCAAAGGTCAGTGTTTCTAACTACCAAAAGATGTAAGTAGAAATGTTTATAAAATGAGATTTTCATCTTCTTTCCCACTTCCTCTAAAAGCTGTTATTTTCTAAGTAAGCTGTGACCTTTATTTTATTGCTTCTGCAGTACTTGCAAGTTGCTCCGAGTGCAGAGACTGCAAAATAACAAATGTCATGTGTGAGTGTAATGGATTTGTTTAGGCCTGGTACAGATGTGCAAAAAGGAAGGGAGCGAAACAATAACACAAACATAAACCATCTTCAGATGTCACTGAAGAGATATGAGCTCAGTGTTTCCAGTTTAAAATGATTCACAGACCTTTGCTTTATTAAAGTTTCTCCAAAAGGCGATCAGAAGCCTCTCCTACCCCTGAAGGGTCTCTTGGTTGCGTTTGAGTGGTGATTATACTCCACGTTGGCAGCAGATGGAGAGTTCACACGGAGGACACGTCGTTCCTCACCAGAGATAAGATTTCTGCTGGCTCACAAGTGTCAGAAGAGTCCTCGTTTCTCCGCGTCTGAACTCGGCCGCAGAGGAACACCGGCTGCTCTTCAGCCGATAAGCAGACGGGAAGAAGAGCGCGGCTTCGCTATTCATACGACTCTTTCTTCTTCTGCTCCTGCTGCTGTGTCCTCTGCTACACTCTTACACTGCCTCATCAGACAGCTCCTCACAGTGCTTTTCCTCCTCCAGCATCCTGAGGTTTTCTTCCTGTTTTTAAATCCTCGGTTGGTGTCAGACTGCATTGATTGATCACCAACAAACAGCTCAGATTTCCCCTGATAGCTGAAGAGTTTCTTCTGCTTTAGTCAGAACTAAATTGGAAAAGATAGATTTGCTTTACATCTCAGTGTCTCCTTTGTTTACTGCACCGTAAGCACCGTGATGGTGAGAAAATCAGTGCGATACTATTTCTTTGTTGTTTCCTCCTAATTTACAAGGTTCAACGTGCGTATTTCTAGAGTCTTCTACTATTCAGAGAATGCATAGATTAGACAGCACAAGGTAGCACGGTGCTTATACAAAGTAAAGCACGCTGAGTGCGTTGTTACGGTTAAATGAGCGGAGGAAATGAGGAGTAAGATGTGCAACAAATCTGCATGTGGTGAACATACAGGGCTGTTAGCTTGTTTACAGCCTGTAGCAATCAAGGCTGTGTGTGTTTAGCACTCTGTTGCAGTGCAGTGTAATAAAGCCTAAAATGCAAGTGAGGAATGAGTGTTAACTACCAGCCTTGACCTTGAATACAGCCAGGAGATTAAGTTTATTGTAAATATGATTTTTGGTTTACACTGATTATAAAAACAAGATAATCAGACTTTATTCCAGACTCTGCGTTCATCCTCTTCTTTAACTTGTCGTCACTGGACTGCACGAACATTGCCTGACAACAGGAAGTCAAATATACTGAAGTATCCCTTTCTTCAGTCGGTACATGGTAGAAAATATTCACTGAAAGAGTTCTGACTCATCAGCTGTCTTCAAACAGAGGATGAAGCGGGTGGGTGGTGGCGGTACCACAAATGGTGTGTGTCGGGGTGTGCACCTCGCTCGCTTTTCGTCTTTGATCGAGAGCTAAATAAGGCCTCCAGCTCTGATCTGGTCCTAAAGCTCCCAACGTTTCCCCTGCAGTGTGTGTGTGTGTGTGTGTGTGTGTGTCTGTCAGTAATGTTAGCACGGGACTGAGCTTCAGCCGTATCCACACACGCTGCTCTTGACCCCACCACCCTCTTGGCGAGGTGCCTTAATGTGATTTGATGGGATGCACTTGATCATATTATATCTGCAGGGTGTGTGTGTGTGTGTGTGTGTGTGTGTGTGTGTGTGTGTGTGTGGTCTATAAATAGGCCTCCCTGCTGACTGAATACTGCTCTCAGTTCATTTCTATGACAGGCACAAACTGGCATTTTCCTATTTTAGAAGTGCATTTTTGATATTCTGCGATCGTTTGGCACATCCACTCCGTTTGGCTCACGAGGCTGATGTGAAGCAGCTTGCTGGGGTTTTGCATAGTAGACTCAATATCTGAGACTCAATATCTGAGCTATAAAAAAGAACAGTCCTGATCATGACTTGCAGAAAGCACCAGAACAACAGCCCAGAGTTCCTGTCAGAGTCCTTCTCATCACAGTTAAACACTGTACTGAGATGCAGAATCAGCAGTGTCCCTATAATGACAGTCGTCTTCGGCTGTGCTTGTAGAAATCCAGTTAATTGATTCTGATTATTGTAATTTAAAGCTTTTAAATCCCACTGTGGAATGAATAAGCCTGTATCAGTGTATAATGAGTTTATTGATTCAAAGTGGCTTTATAGTGTGGTGGTTTACGGACTGGGGTGCAGGGGACTCCATGCTCCTACTGGGAGACTTCAACTGCCTGATCTGAACCTCGGTGGTGTTCTCTTGCTGGACTAAGATTGTGCAGAAGTGCACGTGGCACCAGGAGACTCTACGTTTCACGTCGATGATCAGTTTTGTAACGTTGTGACGGTTTTAAGCTTTATGCTGGTTGCATACGTTTTCTCGTGCACGAGTGCAAGAGGTCCGGGTTGGAAAGTATGGAACGCACCTACTGATGCGACACATGCAGAATGGCAAGGACGAGATTTTTAATATGCTGGTAACATTTGAAACGTGCATGAATTTTTGCCGTGTGGATCTTTATGTAACTGAAGCTGGGTAAAAACGTTAAAGGCAGCTCACGTAGCATTTGGTTTTAGCGCATCAACCATCTGTTGTTTTCGAAACCGAGTGAAATGGATGGTAAATAAAGTAATAATTTTCCAAACAGCACAGCCTTTGAGATAATTAACCAGATATGAGAAGGTAACTTTGTCATTCAAAACAAGGTTATTAATTTGTGATCTGGTGATAACGTGATGCGTGGTTGTCTTGGCGGCGCGGGGGGGGGGGGCTTCTCTAAGCTCCTCTATTTGTGTTCTGTTTTTATCCCCACCTGATTAATATGTTTGTTTGCACCGTTCCAAGGTGAAGCTTTTTACTAAACTGTGTACATGATCTTCCAGTGTGGATGTGGAGTAGCAGGCCCCTGGTGCTGACTCATGATATCTGAGGGTTTACAGTACCCAAGTCACATAAAGCAATCTTTCCACTGCTAAACTGCCGTCACTGGCTGCATTCAGCACTAAAGGAGGATGGATGACTGATGGGGGGAGTGCAGGGAGGGGGGCAGATGGATGAGTAAGGGTGAAAAAGAGTTTTGAATGACAAAGTTTGGGCCACGAGGTCTCCATCTACCTCCTCCGTCAGCTTCTGTTCCCGCTGTGTGCCACCCTCCCTCCTTGTAGCCAAAGTTGTAGATGCGGAGGTGTGAGCGTTCCTCCGTTCATCGGGATGTATGTGCAAGTCGAAGGCAGAGAGAGAGAGACTAATTAAATCTAATCCTTCCCCTCAGAGACAGTGGAGGTCTATTCTAAGAGGAAACAGCATTATCCCGTGATAATCACATTCATGCTGGGCCTGCTGGGAGCACGTACGCCGCTGTCAGTCAACGCCATGCTCCCATTCATCTTTAATAACTCCTCGCTCTCACGTCTGCACCTCTGCTCGTTTCCGTAGCTGTAATCTCAGCCTTTATTGGCAGTTTTTTTTTTCTTGATTTCAAGTGACGAATTTGTGCGCCGAAGGGAAGAATCCAAGCCGAAGTGCACAACAAAACAAAGTGTTGGAGTTCTTTGAGCATCTGGGTGTATTTGTCATCTGGATGATATATATTTTCTTGTTTCCCAGTGGTTTGATATCAAAAAATGAACAGGGAACAAAGTGTTGGGTTTAAATCTCACTTTTTCACTTCTGTCACAGTGTTGAGCAGCTGCAGCTGGAGAAATCCATGAAACAAGATTGAGTTTCTGAGTTTTTACAAGTATTTTTGGGGAATTGTAGTTGAGTTTATTTAACAAAGCTGAAGCAGACAAAAACATATGAGGCAAAGTTACTCATCAAAACTGAGAGATTAGATATTAACGGCTCTCTTCCACAGTGTTTGCCTTCCCTCGCCCCCAGCCGGTTGAAGCAGATGAGCCTGGTTCTGCTGGAGGTTTCTTCCTGTTAAAAGGGAGTTTTTCCTTCCCACTGTCACCAAGTTCTTGCTCGTAGGTCATCTAAGTTTTGGGGTTTCTGTTTTCTCAGTATTATTGCAGGGTCTTTACCTTACAAGCCCGTTCTCATTTCTGACGCTTAACATACCAATGATTTGTCATATCCCTACGTGTGCCTCAGGAAGGTGGAAGGTAACCTTCCGCCTTCCTGAGGGACGGGCCAGGTTATGGATGGCCTCCAATAGACTGACACTCCTGGCGGCGTGTATTCCAGCCCTAAACCTAACCTTATCCTTAACCTTAACCACAACCTTAATGGTGTTAGATGTGTTTTCCAAAGTGATTAAAGTAAAATGTACATGTGCAGATTGAGTCCAAACGGTTCCCGTTTCATCTTTTTTCCGAACGCGTAACATAGGAATGTGTTGGGTGGCCGAAACCGTAACATACTGATGATTTGTCACATAGCGTAACATATAACGCTTTGGGAATGAGAACGTGTCGACCTTACAGTATAAAGAACCTTCAGACGACTGCTGTTGTCAGTTGAAGCCATTGAACTAAAATTGCTTCATAACCAACAGCCGGCTGCTAGAGGTCTTTCTGCACTGTGGTTTCATAGTTCAGTTACTTGACTCAAAGTTCAGATTCACTCTGTTCTACTGTTAGTTTTCCTCTTTGTTTGAACCTTAAGAAATCCAATCACAACTCTGCCAACACTCTAATTTTGGTTGGCTGATTCCTTTTTTTATGCGTTCCCAGTAAAATGTGACTATTTGAATGTTGTTTGGGACGAAATCCAGAGCACGGCTGTTCATTCCAGGAAGGTTATGTTACCTTTAGTTTAAATTATTACCTTTCAAACGTTTCCTTTTATTTCTTGAATTTCTTACTTTGACCGGCTTTAGTGTTGTATATTTTTCTGATGGAGGATAGAGTTGGCCTCAAAGTCGAGCTCAGGCCTGGTCTCATTACCGGTCCACCCCTCCGAACACCTTACACAGACAGGTTTCTCATAGGTGGAGCTATAAAGCTGTTTTGGTCTGGAAAACATTTGATTTTCATCTGCAAGCTCCTTTGCAACCCATGTCCACCATAGTTCTACCTTTCCCTGTGTTGTCTGACCTAATTAAAGTAACACCTGTGGTCGGTGATTGCTCTCGCTGTGGTCTTGCTGTTGCTCTGATTGTCCTAGCGTGCAGGTGGAAGGGCACGAGGCTGAGAACAGAGTGATACCTCCAAGTATAAATTAATGTAGCTGGAAATGAAAGAATTCATGTGTCATCTGGGTGCTTGCATTAAAAAGCCCCCCTAATAATACTAATGAGCATAAACATTTAACGTCTACATTATCATTCAGTGTAAACTTTAAATTGTTTTCCTTTAGTGTGTCTGATTGTGTTTTTAGTGGCAGTAGCCCAGTTGGCCTTCTCCCAGGAGAGAGCCAACACTTTTTTAATCACTCTCACAGTGTGTTCATTTTGTCACTCATTTTCCATTTCAAAGAGCACATATCTGCTCTGAGAACAAAGCCGCAGTCTATTTATTCAGCAGCGGAAAAGAAAACTTCACTGGTATCCGACAGAAATAGAACCGAAGCTTTAAATGTTAAATCGTCATCTCCGGAGCCTGTCACTCAGTTTTTAAGAACTCTGATTACTGTTGAACTTTTCAGTGTCGGACCCCTGAGCTTTCCACTCGCAGCTCTTCAAATTACTCTTTTGTTCTTGAGGATGGCCTCTCTCCTCCACGCTGCCCTCCTCTGCTTATCTTTCATTCCTCCTCCTCATTGGTTCTCTTATCTGTCTTCCTCAGTGTTTCCTTCCTTTTATTAGTGAACTCCTTCACTTCACCAGATTAACTAAGAGTCTGTAAGTTGCTGGACTCTGCTGAAATAAAGGATGTAAACCATATTTATTTATGTAACAGTAACATTTTGATATTTTTGTATTTTATTTCTTGTTAGTGCCCCCTAGAGGTTCTTCCTCTCACTGCAGGCTTTGATACATCGATATAGACATTTGTAGATATTATCCTCATTATTATTTTTTTCTACCTGAAGGTGGCGCTAAAGGAAAGATCACATGATCAGTAAATTCCCAGGGCTTTCACACTTGACCCACCCATTTAGGATGGTAGTCCCACTTCCTGTCTGGAAGTTGTCACGGTTTGTTGGGCCGAGTGAATCCTCTGTCCTTCCTTCTGTCATCGAGTCTCGCTCTGTGGTCAGAGGCAGCCGTCAGCCTCGGGCTGTTTTTTTTTTTTTTCTTATTCAATCTGTTCTGCTTTATTGAGTTTAATTATTTTCTCAATGATTAACTCATCGAGCTCAGCAGACCCAGAGTTTGCAGATGCATTGTGTGTGTGTGTGTGTGTGTGTGTGTGTGTGTGTGTGTGTTAACGTGAGGTGTCGTAGGCGTGTTGGACTGTCACCAGCAGTTACCATGATGGATACACTGTTTAAAAACATATATTTTTTGTTTCAGTGTGCGGTTGTTGGAGGTCTGTGTGTTTTTGCTGCAGATGGTTTATGGTCGTTATTTGTGGAACGTCTTTGGATTTTTCGTTAAATCCTGATTAATGATTCATTCAGATCGTTAAAGTGATTTTTGTGGATTATCGAGGAGTTGTTTGTGGGTTAATTGGGGAGGTTTTGTTGCTTTTGATGCACCTTTACAGGATTATTAATGGCAAAGTATAAGACGGATCCAGAATTCATTAAAAGTGGCTGATTGATTGTTTTAAATCAATAAATATTTTCTGGAAAATTAGTTTTTACAGCAAAACCTAAATTGATATTGGGAGTTTATTCTGATCTGGGACACCTGGGGGGGTTCGGCCTAAGCTGAGGAGCAGGATTTTTCCTTCCTGATTATTTCCAAGTGTTGCTGCTTCCTTCCGTCTCTCATCCTTCCTTAATAATCCGTTCTGTTTGCCACCTTCCTTTCTGCCCCCCCTCCTTATGTTTTCTGTATCCCACGATCCCTCTTTGCTTTCTCCCACTTTAAATTTCTTTCCCGCTATTTTCATTCTCTTCTTCTTTCCCTGTCTCTTTTATTCTCTCCTCCTCCTCCTCCTCTTTTTTATTTTCTACATTTTTCACTTTCATAACTTTGCATTCTTTCTTCTCCAGTTGTTTCCTCTTCCCTCCCACGTCCACTCCCCACTTCATCCACGCGTCCTGTCCTTCTCATTAGTGGGGTTTATGACATGTTCATGCATGCAAGACAGTGAAGAACAAATTAAGCTCTCCGGCAGTGCCGTCTTTCTTTATCCCTCCTCTCTTTCACGATAATGTCTAGTATAATCTTTCTGTGGCGAGCCAGGGTCCCCGACTGGTCCCATAATCCTCTTTGTAACAAGATGTCAATTAAAAGCTCACCACCAAGCTCGGGCCCTGAGGTTGAGGCTTTGGGGCCGATGAAGGTGAACCTAGGTCAGGGCGATGCTGATAACCACTTAGTGCCGGATTTTTTTCTATATCAGAAACAGAACTTTTATCCAGTAAAACGTGAGTCATAAGTATCGAGCTGATCGTGAATTTTAAATGAAAGTAAATTTTTAAAAAAAATAGCAAAGCTGAACTTTAATTGGTCCCTCGGGGGCTTCATAATGTAAACAGTGTTGATAATCCGTTATTAATTAATCAGTTAAGTGACATTACAACAAAAACTCCCACACCGTAAAAAATCAAACTTGCAGTTGAGCGTACAGTCATTTCTTTCACAATTCAACAATAAAAGCTGAGTTGCCCCATAAACTTAAATACATTAAGGGTTTCAACTAAAGTTGGTCTCGGGTGAAATTTATTGCTGGCAAAATGAATGAATTCAAGTTTTACATGAGTTGAAGCTGTTGGCGCCTTTCTGTGCCTGAGCACGCATGCGCATCTCATATTTTTGGATACTACGGGGTCTACTTTGCACTTTTGCAAGGACTGAAAGCCACCTGCCCGTCTGCCTTAGTGCGAACACGAGGCTTTTTACACCAGGAGCTGGATGCAGTTAAGGTGTTCGTCTCAACTTTCTTAAGGCAAGTAATGTTTCTTTTATTGTGTATTTATATGTGATTACTACATCATTTAAGATTCCCCCTAGACTGTGTTACTCAATCGTGCTGCTTTATTTTCCATCATAAAATAGTGCTTTAAAGTTTTCGTATAAACATCGCCATGGTCACATAACAATAAAAATCCGACAAACATCCCTACCAAACAGGTGCGCTCATGTCTGACAAGCCTCCACGACACCCCGTTTATTTCATGAAGTGCAGGTTGTGGCCGCCATACCACCGAACAAAAAACCCCAACAAAATAGACTAGCTCGCTCATGGCTGACGACCAATGGCGGCAAACCCCCTGCACCTTCTGTTTCTCAGATTATTAAATGATGATTTGTTTGGCTTCTCTTGTTTTTACACTGACAGCTTTTCTGACTTTCTGTTGATCGAAAGATGGATCGAGATGATTATTTAATCCGTAAAAAGCTGAATCGCTGCACCAAAGCAGAGTGCTCGAGTGTCTGCCACTCATAATAGTACAAATGGCTAAAACCGTTGCACATGTCTCACCGTGAAACCTCAACATTAGCTCCCTACATGATCACTGATAATTGAATGGGCAAATGTGAAAACTTTAGATTTGCTGCTTTGTTGGAACCAGTGGCAGAAACACCACCAGCTCGGGGGTATCAGATAAGCCCATTTTGGAGCCAGCCTCTAGTGGCCAGTGGAGGTGCAGCATGTTGCTCTGTTTTCAGCCCCAGGCGTGTCGTCCACATGACGGCACAGACTTTCCCTTTTGACAGCGTTTTAAAGAGCAGCACTGCTGTTTCACTTCTTACAATCACACAGTGACAAAGATAAGATGCTAAGTTAAACAGACGCACACAGAGCCGATGGAGGCAGCAGGGCGTTATCAGGCAGCCCATGTGTCATACAGCCATCGATCAAAGTGAGATGATGACAGCCGGTCGATACAGGTATCTGAGCGTCCTGACCTTCATCTCAGGCCTGTCAGTCAGCGGCAGCTGGGCGTTTGTCCGAACAGAAGCGGCCGTCTGACGGATCAGACCGCATCGAGTTTAAAACAACGTTATCGTTCGTCAGCCGAAGCAGCCGCGCGCCGGCTCCGATTGGGATCGACCTTCCA